>NW_006955349.1:0-789 GCF_000164805.1 Carlito syrichta
AAGTTGCTGGAGTCCTGACAAGACTGATTCATAATACCACAAGCAAAATATCTCCAAAATATGAGACGAGCTTCAAGCCCTGGTTCTTTTTTATCCCATAGCAAGACATCCTGAGAATTTTTCAGACTTGGTACTAGTGTATCACAGATTCCTTATTCTTCCTTAGCGAGGGGCCATGTAATTTGATGTATATGAGATCTCCCTTTCCCCAGAACCCTGTTTAGAAACCCTGAATCTTGTTTAGCCCTTAGCAAGATGTCATGTAGATATTGTGACAGAGGAACCGTGTAAAACAGGTTTCTTATTTCTCCTTAGCAAGAGATCGTGTAGATTCTGTATATGAGGACTGCTATTACTTATGTTGCAGCTTCTAAACCCTGATTCTTGTTGAGCCCACAGCAGATGGCCTGTTGATTTTTAGAACTGAGGACTGCTATAAAGCCAATTATTCTTCTTCCTCGGCAAGGGACTGTGTATTTTCCTTTATAAAAACTCTCATTACATAGATCCTGCTTCGAAACTCTGATTCTTTTCTAGCCCTTTCCAAGATGCCCTGTAGATTTTTGGGATTGAGTTCTCATGTAACCTAGATTCCTTATTCTTTCTTAGCACAAGGTCATGTTGTTGCCTGTATATAAGGACTCCATTTCCCCCAGATTCATGCTAAACACACCCTGATTCGTGTTTAGCCCATAGCAAGACGACCTGAAGTATTTTTGGGATTGAGGACAGGAGTAACGCAGATTCCTTATTCTTACTTAGCAATAGGCAGTGAGTTTTCTGTATGTG
>NW_006955350.1:0-756 GCF_000164805.1 Carlito syrichta
CAGCCCCTTGCCAAGAAGAAAAAGAATCGGGGTTATAGCAGTCCTCATTCCTTAAAATAAACAGTCCATCTGCTGTGGGCTAAACTAGAATCAGGGTTTAGAAGCTGGAACATAGGTAATAGCAGTCCTCATATGCTTATCTACATGATCTCTAGCTAAGGAGAACTAATAAACCTCTTTTATACGGTTCCTCCATCACAATATGTACATGACGTCTTACTAATGCAAAACAAGGATCAGGGTTTCCAAACAGGATTCTGGGGAAAGGGAGTCCTCATATACAGGACATTAAACGGCCCCATGGTAAAGAAGAAGAAAGAATCTGTGATACACTATTCCACTATCTGAAAAATTCTCAGGGCACCTTGAAGCAGTATAAACAAGAATCAAGGCTTTGAGCTCGTCTCATGTTTCAGAGATATTTGGCTTGTGGGTATTATGAATCAGTCATTACAGGACTCCAGCAACATTCTGGTCTTCTTGAGAGTTGTAATCGGGTAAGTGGTAGTACAAATACCTTAAGTTCCTCAGGACAATTAAGGCCAGATTCCCAGAAAAAAAATCATTTTGCTGTATTTGGATGTAACTTTGATCTTAAGATGATCTTGGTAATCCTTAAATTAAGGTTTGTACTTTATTTGTAGAGGGACTGAGTGATTTGCAGTTTCCAAATATTTAGTAGGAATTATTAAAATGTTACCAGAATCCATGGATCCCACGTCTTTTGGAAACATCTGGGCATCTGCATTTCTGTAC
>NW_006955351.1:0-753 GCF_000164805.1 Carlito syrichta
GGGAAAGGGAAATCTCATATGCATCAAATTACATGCCCCCTCGCTAAGGAAGAATAAGGAATCTGTGATACACTAGTACCAAATCTGAAAAATTCTCAGGATGTCTTGCTATGGAATAAAAAAGAATCAGGGCTTGAAGCTCGTCTCATATTTTGGAGATATTTGGCTTGTGGTATTATGAATCAGTCTTATCAGGACTCCAGCAACTTTCAGGTCCTCTTGAGAGGTCTAAACAGGTAACTGGTGGTGTAAGTCGCTTAGGTTCTTCGGGACAACTAAGGCCAGATTCCCGGAACAAAAGTATCTCCTTGCCGTATTTGGATGTATCTCTGGTCTGAAGATGAACTTGGTATTCCTTTAATGTCGGTTTGTACTTTTATTTGGAGAGGAGCGGTGGGTTTTCCTGTTTCAAAATATTTAGTAGGATTTATTAAAATATAACCAATAATCATGGATTCCATGTCCTTAGGAAACTTCTAGGCTTTTGTATTTTTGTATACAGTGTTTTGGAATGAACATAGAGAAAATCAGGGCATGTTGCTGAGAACGGAAAGGTAATCCGATTCTTGGAGTTCTGAGTCGCCTAAATCTACAACGTCTCTTTATAAAGTTTAACCAGCAATCTTAGCTTCTATGTCTCCACATTTTTGTGTGTCTTTTGAAATGGTAACCAGGAATCTTGGGTTCCAATTCCAAAAGAACTTTGTGGGGATCTTTCTCTTGATATCCAAGCAACTGGAATCCTAAGGTCAC
>NW_006955352.1:0-734 GCF_000164805.1 Carlito syrichta
GAGCCTAGAGCATGTCTTTCCTGCAGGTGTCTCTCCAAGTCAACACTCTTCCTCATCCCACTGTTTGAAAACCACTACATCATCTTCAACTTCCTGCCTGACAATGCTGGCCTGGGCATCCGCCTTCCGCTGGGGCTGGGGCTGGGCTCCTTCCAGGTAAGCCCCCAGCAGACACTCTTTCCCTCCAAGTCCTCAGACAGGAGGGAGCTGCTGGTGTCTATAGGTCTTGGTGAACTTCATAATAGGGCGAGTGCTAATCTTTTCACCCATCTGTTCGACTGTCCATCTATCTGTCCATCTTCCATCTATCCATCCATTTTTTCTATCCATTCAACTATCCATCCACCCATCCATTGGCCCTTCCTTCCTTCCTTCCTTCCTTCTTTCCTTCCTTCCTTCTTTGCTCCCTTACTTCCACCCACCCATTTGTCTACGTCTATTCATTCAGTTACCCATGAACCCATTCACTTATCTATCCATCCATCCATCCACCCATCCACCCATCCATCCATTGGCCCTTCCTTCTTCCCTGTCTTCTGTTCTTCTTCCCATCCATTCATTAACTCTCTATTCATTCAGCTACCCGTGAACCCATTCACTTATCCACCTGCCCACCCTATCTGTTAAACTTTTACTGAGCCCCTCTTATGTGCCAAGTGATGTGCTCATTCATGAGGGATGCCTAAATAAAGTCAGAGAACAGCCACAGCACAGCCCTGGCAGACTTGCTATGA
>NW_006955353.1:0-670 GCF_000164805.1 Carlito syrichta
CAACCTTATCAAGAGAAGCTGTAGATTTAGGCGATTGAGAACTACAAGAACCCAATTCCCTTTCCATTCTTAGCATGAAACTCTGTATACAAAAATGCAGATGCTCAGATGTTCACCAGGGATGTGGATTCCATGAATCCTGGTTACATTTTAATAAATCGTACTAAATATTTGCCAACTGCAAAACCCTCGGCCCCTCTCCAAATAAAGTACAAATGGAATTTTAGGGATTACCAAGTTCATCTTAAGACCAAAGTTACATCTAAATACGGCAAGATGATTCTTTTCTTCCGGGAATGTGGCCTTGATTGTCCCGAGGAACCTAAGGGACTTGTAATACCAGATACCCGATTACAACTCTCAAGAGGACCAGAATGTTGCTGGAGTTCTGAAATGACTGATTCATAATACCCACAAGCCAAATACCTCCGAAACATGAGACGAGCACGAAGCCCGGATTCTTGTTCATCCACTAGCAAGACACCTTGAGAATTTTTCAGATTGGGGACTAGTGTATCACAGATTCCTTATTCATCCTTAGTGAGCAGCCGTGTAATGTCCTGTATATGAGGAATCTCTTTCCCAAGGAACCTTTTTGGAAACCCTGATTCTTGTTTAGCCCTTAGCAAGATGTCATGTAGATATTGGGATGGAGGAACCGTGTGAAACA
>NW_006955354.1:0-694 GCF_000164805.1 Carlito syrichta
ATACTGAACTCCAAATGTGTATATATGCCATCTTAACGAACCCTGTTCTTGGGTAGGGTTATTTATTAATTTACTAGATTAAGATTATTTCATCTAGCCGGGCTCAGTGGCTCAGTCTGTAATCCTGTGCCTTTGGGAGGCTGATATGAGTGGATTGCCTAAGCCCCCGGGTTCGAGACCAGCCTGGGCAGCGAGACCTCATCTCTACAATAAATAAAAAAATCAGCCGGGCGTGGTAGTGTGTGCCTGTAGTTCTGGCTACTTGGAAGACTGAGGCGGAAGGATCGCCGGAGCCCAGCAGGTCGAGGCTGTGGTGGCCGGAAGTGGCCACTGCACTCCAGTCTGGGCGACAGAGTGAGACTCCAACTCAAAAAAAAAAAAAAAAAAGCTTATTTCATCTATTAAATAGGGGACGCTTCGGGTAGAGGTAGGTCCCATCTTTCTTGTCCTTTCGTACTGGGAAAGATAGTAAATAGATAGAAACCGACCGGGATTACTCCGGTCTGAACTCAGATTTTAATCGTTGAACAAACGAACCATTAATAGCGGTTGCACCATTGGGATATCCTGATCCAACATCGAGGTTGTAAACCCTATTGTCGATATGGACTCTGTAATAGGATTGGGCTGTTATCCCTAGGGTAACTTATTCCGTTGCTCAGAGTAAGTTTGGGTCAATAAATGATTTTTGCTT
>NW_006955355.1:0-726 GCF_000164805.1 Carlito syrichta
TTCCTTGAAAATATGCTTATTTGAGAAATACATTCTTTAGTAATCCAGTGTAATATTGTAAAAAACAGACATGATGTAAAACTACTAAAAACTGTATTTCCAACAAATAGGCATTAGAAAATTCACTTTAGTTGTAATTGCACTACAGCCCGCAAAGACTGTATTTTTTGTCATTAGAGTCAATAAAGCAATTTATCAATTAATAAGCATTTGTCTATGTGGATATGGTTTCATGAATTTTAAACATGGTAAGAAATTTCTATATTACAACTTTAGTCAAACAATAGTTTCCTGCTACTAGCAGTGATACATTAAAACTAGCTTTTAAAAAAATAATACACGTTGTTTCTTAGTAGTTCATATCTGTATGTTTAGTGAATTGTCTTACTGAATTTTTTCAAATGTAATTTTAAAACGGAAAAAATACATAAATTAACATTTCAATTTTATTGAACTCTCAAGCAGGTTCAACTTGTGTCCAGCGAAATACGACAGTGTTATTCATAGAGCTATTCCCAATAGGCTGTTTGTCTTCTTCTTTCTGGCATAGAATAGATATAATTTAAAAATATACATTACTCAAATAGAATGTGAAATGACCAAAAGATAGAGGAAGAAAAGAAGAAAGAACGAATGCAGTGAACAGACAATGGTACAATTATGGTAGATATTAATCTACCTATTGATATTAAATTAACAAGTGATTATTTATTAATCTTTTAAATG
>NW_006955356.1:0-733 GCF_000164805.1 Carlito syrichta
CTTCTAATTCTACTGCTATACCTAATTCTACTCCATCTGCAACTTTTTGTTCCACTGAAGTCTTGAAGGCCTCAAAATTACCCATGAGGGCTGGAATCAATTTCTCCCAAACACCTGTGAATGCTAATATTTTGCCCTCTTTCCATGAATGACAAATGTTCTTAATAGGATCTAATGGTGAATCCTTTCCAAAAAGTTTTTAACTTACTCTCTCCAGATTCATTAGAGGTACCACTTTCTACAGAACCTATCACTTTACAGAACATATTTCTTACATAATCAGTCTTGAAAGTCAAACTTACTCTTTGATCCATGAGTTGCAGAATGGATGTTGTGTTAGCAAGCATGAACACAACATTAATCTCCTTGTTTATTACTATCAGAGCTCTTGAGTGACCACGTGTATTGTAAATAGAATAACTTGAAAGGAATTTCTTACTCTGAGCAGTAGTTCTCAAGAGTGGACTTAAAATATTCAGTAAGCCATGCTGTAAACAGATGTGTTGTCATGCAAGTTTTGTTCCATTTATAAAGGACAGGCAAAGGAGATTTATCACAATTCTTAAGAGCCCTAGAATTTTGGGGACAATAAATGAGAATTGGCTGCAGCTTAAAATCAGCTGCTGCATTGGCCCAAAGAGTCAGCCGGTCCTTTTGAGGCAGGCATAGTTGAAATAGCACATAACTTAGATGTAGTTAGGCAAGTTTTCTTAGGTAGATTTAATGTAGATAA
>NW_006955357.1:0-10386 GCF_000164805.1 Carlito syrichta
GCTCGGTGATCCTTCTGCCACAGCCTCCAAGTAGCTGGAACTACAGGTGCACGCTACCATGCCCAGCTAATTTTTAAAAATGTATTGTAGAGATGAGGTCTAACCAAATTCTCCAGGCGGGTCTCGAACCCGCGGGCTCAGGCAGTCCACTCACCTCAGTCTCCCAAAGCACTGGGATTACAGGCTGAGCCAGCAAGCCCGGCCAAATTTTTTGATTTTAAAATTTTTATAGCACATCTTTTAGGCACCATCATTATGATAGCAGAGCATTTTCTTTTTCTATGAAAGCTTATCTTTAACAGAACTTTATAGCCTTAGACGGTTTCCTGAGGTTGCTCAGCATTGCTTCATTATTCAATAGCTAGGACTCCTGTTAGCATTCTTTCTTTTTTTGAGTTGGAGTCTCACTCTGCCGCCCAGACTGGAGTGCAGTGGCCGCTCCCGGCCACCACAGACTCGACCTGCTGGGCTCCGGCGATCCTTCCGCCTAAGCCTTCCAACTAGCCGGAATTACAGGCACGCGCTACCACGCCCGGCTGATTTTTTGATTTATTGTAGAGATGAGGTCTCGCTGCCCAGGCGGGTCTCGAACCCGCGGGCTCAGGCAATCCACTCACCTCAGCCTCCCAAAGGCGTGGGGTTACAGGCTGAGCCACCGAGCCCGGCTGTTAGCATTCTTTTAGCACTGTCCTAGTGGTTTCAGACACCTTCAACTTTTGTTTGCATGATGAACCTTTATTTCTTCCTTATTATTGAACTGTAGATTTGTAGATCTAGTATATTTGGGTCCATATCTGTGAATTTTGCATCTCGGGATTCAACCACCCAGGGATCAAATATATTTTGTAAAAAATAGATTGTAGGCCAGGCACAGTGGGCCAAGCATCTAATCCCAGAACTTTGGGAGGCTGAGGCAAGAGGATTGCCTGAGCTCAGGGGTTCAAGACCAGCCTGTGCAATGTGGTGAGTCCTCATCTCTACAATAAATTTAAAAAATAAGCCTAGCATTGGAACACATATCTGTAGTTCCAGATAGTTGGAAGGCTGAGGCAGAAGGATTGCCTGAGCCCAGCAGCTCCATGTTGGGATGGCCATGAGCATGCCACTGCACTCCAGCCTTGTCGACGGAACAAGACTGACTCAAAAAGTAAAAAATAAAAAAGATCTGGTTACTTCACATGTCAGAACTGTATAAGGGGAGTAGTGGACTTATTGGGATTTGGTTTAGAAATCTCAAGAGCACTAGGAGCAGGTATGTCATTTGTTGTCTGCATTATAATATCCCTTTTTCTTTTTAATTTTCTTGAGTCCTCACCCTGTCACCCACACTGAAGTGCAGTGGCATGTTCACACCCACCACAGGATTGACCTTTCAGGCTCAGATGATGGTTCCACCTCAGCCTTCAAAGTAGCTGGAACCACAGGTGTGTTCCACCTGCTCAGCTAATTTTGATGTATTATAGAGGCAGTGTCTCACCAAGTTTCTCAGACTGATCTGAAATCCCTGGGTTCAGGCGATACTCTCACCTCCACCTCCCAAATTGTTGCCATTGTGAGTGTGAGCCACTGTGTCCGGCTATATAATTTCCAGTTCTAAGGAAGTTCAAACATGATCCTCCACGAATTTGGACTAATTTTTTTTTTAGTTGGATTCTCACTCTGTCACCAAGGTTGGAGTGCAGTGGTACACTCAAAGCCACCCTAGCATTCTACCTGCAGAACTCCAGTGATCCTTCCACTTCAGCCTTCCAAGTAGCAAGGACTACAGGCATGTGCTACCTGACCTGGTGGTTTCACAAGTTGCTGAGGAATTTTTTCCAGAGCACAAAGTGTTACACTAAATTGAAGATAATCTAACCTTTTATTACATTAAAATTTTCCTTTTGTTGGTGTAAACTAAGCTTAGAAATTTAAGCTGGATTTGCCTAGGTATCTCTGCTGTAAAATAGTATAGCATATCCATTCACCTCATTTAATTCTGAAAAAACCAATGCTGCAATGTGAATATTGCTGAACTTGAACAGTTAGTTATAATGGGAAACTGCCAGGGGAGGGGGTTGGGTTGACAGTTGAGGGAAACTACCAGGTGATGGAGGGGCACACCTCATCAAAAAGG
This sequence comes from Carlito syrichta, assembly GCF_000164805.1. Taxonomy (NCBI): domain Eukaryota; kingdom Metazoa; phylum Chordata; class Mammalia; order Primates; family Tarsiidae; genus Carlito; species Carlito syrichta. The sequence continues at coordinate 2,117 of NW_006955357.1, forward strand.
GAACCTGCATAATGAGCATTTGTATACCTAATCTGAATTGTACTGAAGTACGGTCCGAGCGCTTAAATCATAGACACCAACACAAAATTATAAGTAACAAAGGAGAGGTTTATTAGTCAAAGCTCTGCAGCCCAGTGACCGCTTGCAGGAAGCTAGTTCTGAGCAAGGGCCCTGTCCTGCAGCAAAGGATTGTCTTAAATAGCCTTTAACCACATTCTGAAGGCCTGGGCTACGTGCATTAGGGCCTTTCTTTGATCTAACCACAATATCTCCTATCTCCTCCTGGTGTAAGCAGGCGAGCAAGTTCACAGAAGCAGATGTGGCTGGTTATGCTGGCATAAGCAGATAAGCTCTCCCAGTTAATTACATAGCAGAGGAAAAGTTTCCAGGAAGGAGGTTATGACTATCTTCGGGGTCAGAGACATTCCAGAATCCCAGACGCAGATGTTCCTTTTTACATTCCCCCCTATAAGTTGTTCCTGGAGTCAAATTGTTGACACCTCATACAAGGGGCTATAATGGGATCTGAGAACCATCATTTTGATGGGTGTGAAACTACACTTGATGTTATATAGGAGTCTTTTAATAATACTGGGACCCACCGTGATGCCCATTAGAAACAGGAGAAGGGGGCCTACTATGACTGAGACTAGGGTTGTGAAGTACAGGCACAAATAACATGATATTATGGATTGGGCCCACGGGATTGAGAGTATGTGGAGCAGGTTTTCTTTGTATGGTAAAAAGCACTCCGGGGTCAAACCCTGTGACGTACAATCTGAGCCCCCATGTCCTGCCTGATTCCCACACTTTTTGAAGGCTAAAGGTGTCCCAATGATGAACAGTAAGTTTCAGTGGGTTACAAGTTTTCGACTGACTACCTGGGGAGGGGGGTGATTGTGTAGGTATATGTAAGGATCAGTGTCCTTCCAGGGGGCAATAGTTTCACAGCCCTATGTAGCACAATGGAATTGCCCTGACTTGTGGCAGTGGGTAAGTCCCGGATGCCGGACCAGTATAAAAAGGCAACACTTGCAAGCTTTGTCTCAGATTCTAGGTGCCAGCAGCCATGGGCCATAATTTCTCCCACACTATAATCATCATCAATGAGCCTTCCATCCTCACTTACCTTCAGACCAGGCTACAGGTTACAGAGGTCAATATTAAAAACGGGTTGTCTGCTCCCATAGTAGGAGGAGATTATAGTCTCAGTGACAGTGTCTATTAAGTCCCAAGAGTAATTCCCAAGGGCATAACAGTACTGCGAATAGGGCTGGTAAGCATTACACCAGGGAAAACCTACTAAGATCAAAACTAGGGTGCCAAGGTTCGCAAGAGTCTTATCTTTAAAGGGCCCTCCCCGGCAGCTGGCTTGGTGACTTTCCATGTTTCTGGGTATGAGGTGGTAGCTGCCTTTACTTGTGAGTGGTGAATCCAGGGTCGGATGCCACTAACCTTGACAGTGGTGGGAGTTGTCAGGATCACCACATGAGGGCCCTTCCACCTGGGGGCAAGAGCCTCAGTTTTGTGTCACTTTATCCAGACCTGGTCACCGGGTTGGAATGGGTGTGGGATTTCTGGAGCCGGTTTCTGGAAGGCTGCTTGCACGGTTTTAGTCACAACATGCTGGACTTTTTGAAGTGTCCTCCGTGACTGAAGCAAATAATGATTAGACAATTCTGACATATTTTCTAATCCAACCTTTGGAAGTAACGGCGGGGGTCATCCAAAGAGGATTTCAAAAGAATTCAGGCCTTTGATGTAGGGGGTACACCTGGTCCTTAAGAGGGCATAGGGAAGGAGCGTTGCCCAACCCTTGCCAGTCTCCAGGGTTAATTTAGTTAAGGTCTCCTTGAGTGTCCGATTCATTCTTTCTACCTGACCTGAGCTTTGGGGATGATAAGCACAGTATAATTCCAATTTATCCCCAAGGTTTTTGCAATACTTTCAGTGAGTTTTGAGACAAATGCTGGGCCATTGTCTGAGCCTATTTAGATAGGTAGACCATACCTCAGGATAATGTCATTTAAGAGCTTTTTTACAGTGACTGAGGCAGTTTTAGTTTTTGTGGGAAATGTCTCCAACCATCCCGAGAAAGTGTCCACCAACACCAATAGGTATTTATAACCATACTGCCCGGTTCTATCTCCATAAAATCTACTTCCCAATGTCTCCAAGGGGTTAATCCTCTGTCTTGGGCCCCGTGGGTGAATACACTGACCTTAGCGCAGTTGGTTTGTTGACAGGGCACACAGTCCTGAATAAGTTCTTGCATCAGCTGGTCTAGATGGGGGAGGAAAAACTTTTTCCATATGAGTTCAGTTAGTTTCATCTCCCCTAAGTGGGCTCCTTCGTGGAGCTGGCACAAAGTGGCCATCCTAAGGCTTGTGGGAGGAAGATTTTGCCATCCTGAAGATGCAGCCACCCATTGGGGTTTGGGGTTCCACCTAGGTTTTGCACATCAAGGAGATCTTCCTCTGTGTATTCTGGCTACTCTCTTAGCACCGGAAAAGGCAGTGTTAGCAAGGAAGTGGTTCTGCAGTAAGCAGCACCTCTGGTCGCTTGGTTTGCCTTTCTGTTTTCTATTGTTTCCTTTGAGTTCCCTTTTTGTGGTCTGGGCAGTGAATAATGGCCACCCTCTTAGGGGCCCAGATTGCCACCAGTAAGTCTAAAATTTCTGCCTTGTTTTTAATGGTTTTCTCCTCCACAGTGAGCAACCCCCTCTCTCTGTAAATTGCCCCGTGCACATGCACAGTAACAAAGGCTTACCTGCTGTAAGTGTAATTGTTTACAGTTTTCCCCATGCCCACTTTTAGGGCCTCCTTCAGCGTGATTAGTTCCACTTTCTGGGCTGATGTTCCCTGGGGGAGAGGTTCAGCCCAGACAGTCCCTGCAGAGTGATCACAGCTGCCACTGCATACCTGACCCCATCCTGCATGAAACTACTGCCATTCGAGGAGAGTCAAGTAGGGGTTTGTTCTCAGAACGTTTGTTAAGTCCCATCGCAGCTTCTGGTGAGATTCAGTGACCTCAAAACAACAGTGGGGCAGTCCCAAATGGCTTTCCTCTGGCAGCAGGGTTGGTGGTGTGCTGAAACTGGTGGTGTGCTGAAACTCGATATGCGACTGATCTAGATGCAGTGCTTGGTAATGGGTTATTCGGGTGATTGACATCCATTTGTCGGGGTCCCTTGAAGTAAGGACTCCACTGCGTGAGTTGCTGTGATAGTTAAATCCTGTCCCAGCGATAGCTTGTCTGAGTCCTTGACTAACATAGCAATAGCTGCAATGACTCATAGGCAAGGGGGCCACCCTGAAGCTACTGGGTCTAGCTTCTTTGACAAATAAGCCACTGGCCTATCCCATGAGCCGAGTTTCTGGGTTAGGACTCCTCAAGCAACACCACGCCTCTCATCTACAAAGAGGTAGAAAGGTTTTTCAATGTCCGGCAAGGCCAGAGTTGGGGCTAAGATTAAGGCAGTTTTAAGGGCCTGGAACACTTTTTTTCCTTCTGGGATCCATTGGAAGCTAGCTTCTGGTTCCTTTGTGATTTCATATAGGGGTTTTGCAAGCTCAGAAAACTTGGGGATCCACAATGAGCAGTACCCCACAGCCCCTAGGAACTCCTGAACCTGCGTTTTGTTCCCCGGGGTGGAAATGCCTACTATGACTTGAATGTGCTGGGTAGTTAGAGACCTTTTACTTCCTTGGAGATTATGCCCAAGGTAGGTAGCTATTGATATGCAAAACTGAACCTTTTTTGCTGACACCTGATACCCCAGGGCTTGGAGTTCTTTGAGCAGATGCCCAGTAGCATTTAGGCATCACCTTCTGTCAGGACTGCTATTAATAAATCATCCACGTATTGCAGCAGGGTTACCTCAGGGTGCTGCTGCCGAAAACTTTGGAGGTCCTGATGAAGAGCCTCATCGAAAAACATAGGGGAGTTATGAACCACTGTGGGAGGCATGTCCAAGTTAGCTGGCCACTTTCTCCTTTATCAGGGTCTGTCAATTCAAAGGCAAACATAGGATGGCTCTGCCTGGTCAGTGGGATGCTGAAGAAGGCATCCTTGAGGTCTAGGACAGTATACACTTGTCTTTCAGGGAAAAGCCAACCCAAGAGGGTATACGGGTTAGGGACCATGGGGTGAATGTCCTCCACTCACTTGTTAACTTCTCTGAGGTCCTGCACTGGTCGGTAATCCCCTGTGCCTGCCTTTCGGACCGGGAGCAGCGGAGTGTTCCAGAGTGAGTGGCATGGTACTAAGATCCCAGCCTGCTGGAGGCACTGGATGTGGACTGCAATGTCCCTCCAGGCCTCCTGGGGTATAGGGTACTGCTTTACCCTAATGGGCATTGCCTGGCTTTTGAGCTGTACAATGACCAGCGGCTGAGATGATGCCAGCCCGGGGGGGTTTGATTTGGCTCATACTTGGGGAAACTCAGTCTGCAGCTGAGCTAGTAGAATGGCATTTGAAGAGTCAAGAGGGAACTTAACTTACCCTCTGTTAACACGTATTTCTCACTTAGAGGAACAGTGACAAGAATTTTTGATGCCTCTGGTTGGTTTAAGCCCACTGTTACTGTGGTTTCTTGAAGACCTATGTTGGCCTTGAGTTTATGCAGGAGGTCCCATCCCAGAAGTGGATATGGGCAATCTGGCATTACTAGGAATGAATGGGTTACTTCCCCTTTTCCTAGGTTTACCATTCTTCCTGTGGTCAAGGGGCATAATTGGGCTCCAGTTGCCCCTTGGACCAGAGTCTGCTTCTTTTGCAAAGGACCGCTATCTTTTTGGAGGACTGAGTTTTCAGCCCCTGTGTCCACCAGAAAATGAATGAGTTTACCCACCACAGTGAGTTTTACCCTAGGCTCCGGGGAGGGGGGGTTAGCAGATTTCCGGCTCCATCAGTCAGTCTGTAGTTGGAGTACCAGAGTGGACTGTGGTGGATGTCCTTCCAACTGTGGAGAGGGGCCCTGCCACAGAGGAGATTTATTTGGGAAATCTTTTACATAGTGCCCGAACTTTTTGCAGTAGGTGCATTGGTCCTTTGTCAGTGACTTTCTCCTGGCACCTCTGTTGTCTTCCCACCCCAGTTGGTTGCCTTTGTTTGGTTTCTTCCAGGGCTGCCACAAATCTCTTGGCCATTTTCTTAGACTGCCTATCCTCCTGGGAGTCTTTATTGTTAAAAACTTCCTGGGCTCCCTCTGCTAATTCTGATAAGCTTCTGCCTTCAAATCCCTCAATTTGTTTTGCAGTTTTTTCCTTATATCTGGGGCTGACTGGGAGACAAATGCTATGACCAGTGCCCTCTGGTTTTCTGGGGCTTCAGGGTCTATGAGAGTGGATGTCTGATAGGCCTCCATAAGCCATTCCAAAAAAAGTGGTAAGGGATTCCTGTGGGCCCTGGGAAACCTCACTTACCTTAGACAGATTTGTAGGGCACCTTGTGGCAGCCCAGAGACTCCCCCATTAGATTCCAGTGATAGGTGGTGAGATGCTCCCCACCATGATCAGTGTTATGGTCCCAGTTGTGTCTTTCAGTGGGAAAAACGTGTTCCACCCAGGATTGTTTGGCTGGTCTGCCATCCTGCCCTAGGACTAGTCTTCTAACCTCCTGGTAGATCCTTCCCTTTCTTCTGCCATGAAGAGAGCTTGGAGCAGTTGTGGCAATCATCCCAGGTGGGTTGATGGGTGAAAAAGATAGTTTCTAGGAGAGATATGAGACCCTGGGGTCTTTTAGAGAATGACAGTTTTTGGTTCTTCCAGTTATAAAGGTCACTAGTGGAAAAAGGGTCATAGAACATGAAGGGTTGGGACCCCGTTCCACTGGCTTCTAGCTCCAGAGCCTGTCTTAGGGGGAGAATTACCAGCATCTGCACCTTTTGCATTCCCAAGAACAAATCTGGACTTGTTGACTGGTCAGGGATCACCTGCTCTCCTGAGGACAAATGAGAAAGAGAGGGGTAAAGGGGCTGATAGGAGGACTGAGAATTTCTTGAGCTCCTTGCTCCTGCCTGGGTGCAGAGTATGGTGGGGGAATTTCTTCATCCTCCAGTGGGCTTTGGAGGACCAGGGGCTTGGCCTTAGGAGCTTCCTGCAAAGTTAAAACATGAGAAGAGTTATTTTCCTTTTTTGCCTTTTTCATCCATGGTGGTTGCTGCATCACCAGGAAGTACCATGCAGTGATATACAGGATCTGGTCTGGATGGTGGTGATAGGTGAACTGGTGGACTTTCTCCACTATAGTGGGGTTGAGGGTTCCCTCCAGTGGCCAGCTGCAATTAGGAAGTGTGGACAACTCAAGGGAGGTAAATGTGGTTAGTATACCTTTGTTTACCTGGTCACCCAAGTCTTGTGCCTCTTTCTGGAAATCCTTGAAGTGGCACAAGACCAGTTGCAGAGGAGTGTCAGGCTGAGAGCATTGTTGTCCCATGACATCGACAGCAATGACAGACACAACAGTGACAAACACCAAACACAAAAACACAAGGACAAGGACTGAACAAAGAGACTTAACTGCCTGCGGGCAAAACAGGAGGTCCTGGGGACGTCTCACTGGAACCTCTGACCCTGGAATTAGTGCTGCATCCAGCTTTCCTGAGGGTCCCTACAGGAGTGCACTCAAACAGAAATCAGGAACCTGACTTACCTCTCTGAGGGCTCCCAGGGGTGTTGTGAGTCTACCAGAGGTACAGGCCCAATTGAACCCAGAGAGTTCATTGGGACACAGCCTCACAAGACCTGTCAGTTGAAACAGGTGCAATTAAAGTGCTTGGTTCTCCTGGGTGAGCCCCCAAATGAAGTAGGGTCTGAGCACTTAAATCACAGACACCAAGACAAAATTATAAGTAACAAAGGAGGGGTTTATTAGTCAAACCTCTGCTGGCCAATGACCACTTGCAGGAAGCTAGTTCCAAGCAAGGGCCCCATCCTGCAGCAAAGGATTGTCTTAAATTTCCCTTAATCTGAAGGCCTGGGCTACGTGCATTAGGGGCTTTCTTTGATGTAACTGTAACATTTCCTATCTCCTGCTGGTGCAAGCAAGCAAGCAAGTTCACAGAAGCAGATGTGACTGGTTATGCTGGTGTAAGCAGATAAACTTTCCCAGTTAATTATACAACAGAGGAGAAGGTTCCAAGAAGGGAGTTATGGCTGCTGTAGGGGTGAGGGTCATTTCAGAAGCCCAGGAGCAGATTCTCCTTTTTTCAGTACCCATATCTTTAAAATAAAACCATTAAGCAAAATTGTCAAACATATAGTTAATTCCCTATTGTTACCTTTTTCTTTAAAGTATCATTTTTCAATTTTTTTTAACTATAAAAGTACTAGGACTATGTTTTATATTGTTTCACTTTTTAATTTGTAGTATATTAGATTACCTGTTATTTTGTTTGATAAGTTATGAAATAACATATTTGAATTTAAAAACTATATGATAAAATTATTATTTGAGACCTGCCTGGGCAACATGGCAAGACCTCATCTGTACAATAAGCAAAAATTAGCTGGGCGTGGTAGTGCATGCCTGTAGTTTTGGCTACTTGGAAGGCTGAGGTGGAAGGATCGCTGGAGCCCAGCAGGTCGAGGTGGCAGTCACTGGGAGCATGCCACTGCACTCCAGTCTCAGCAATAGCGTGAGACTCCAACTAAAAAAAAAAAGTGAATTAGATAATTGGTACGCCTCCATATTTAATGTTTTCATGTTTAAGATTATTGTGTGTAAATAGTTTTCATTAGCATTTCCACCTACTTTTCTCAACCTGTATGTGTATAATAGTATCAAATATTCCCAGTGGTTCTTTTATATATCAGTGTTTCATGTTTTACAATATTCATGTTGCCTCCAGTGTTTAAAACATAAAGTTTTCTTTTTTTAAATAAAGGATAGCCTACTGCTCTTCCTTTTGTGTAAAATAGTATATTAATAACACAATTTGCTGGTTTCAGTAGTATCATTTAAAATTTTCTCATGAAAACCTCTTCTAAGTAAAAATAATTCTTTTTCCTGAAATGTTACAATGCTTTTTCCATTCTTAAAGGACTTCATGAACAAACAAGATTCCATACTGGAGGGAAATCCTACAAATGTGAAGAATGTGACAAAGCATTTAATTGGTACTCAAGTTTTATTCAGCATCAGAGAGTCCACGCTGGAAGGAACTTCTACAAATGTAAAGAATGTGGCAAGTCTTGTGCACTAAAAAATAATTTATTGGTCATATGATGATCCATACTGGAGACAAACCCTACAAATGTGAAGAATGG
>NW_006955358.1:0-7230 GCF_000164805.1 Carlito syrichta
CAAAATTTTAAAATAAAAGTATTACAAAAACAGGATAACATGTGAGAATTTAATATATATTTACCAAGGCTCTAACTGATAAATTGTACTGAATAAATTTGGGCATATATAGTTTAAACCAATCTCACTTCACACTAAAACATTTTTAAAATAAAATAGCATTGGGATTCCTCGATTTAGGGAAATAATTTGTGTTGTGGCAATATTATTGACTATGAATTTCTATAGAATCACACTTTAAACCTTCCTAGGACCAGAAATACGACAGAAAACATAGCAAGTGTCCACGGTGTTCCTGGGATTTCAAAACCAAATAACAAAATCAGCACTATTCTCACACATTTGACATGATGCAAAAAGATAACTTAAAAAGTAGTTTACAGCCCGGCATGGTGGCTAATGCCTATACTCCCAGCAATTTGGGAGGCTGAGATGAGAGGATTGCCTGTGCTGACAGGTTCAGGACCAGCCTGGACAACTTGGCGAGACCTCATCTCTACAATAAGATAAATTTTAAAAATAGCTGTGTGTACTGATGTGGGCCTGTATTTCCAGTTATTTGGAAGGCTGAGATTGAAGGACTGCCTGAGCACAGAAGGTCAAGACTGCAGTGGCCATGAGAATGACATTGCACTCCAGCCTGGTCAGCATCAGTGAGACTGCAACTCAAAAAAAAAAGAAAGTGCCAGGCTCAGTGTATCAGCCTGCAATCCCATCAGTTTGGGAGGCCAAAGTAAGTGGATTGCCTGAGCCTGTGGGTTCAAGACCCACCCAGGAAACTTGACAAAACCTCATCTCTACAATAAATAAAAAAATTAGCAAGACATGTTAGTGAAAGCCTACAGTTCTGGCTACTTGGAAGGCTGAGGCAGAACGATCGCCAGAGCCCAGCTGGTCAAGGCTGCGGTGGCCAGGAGTGTGCCACTGTACTCCAGTCTGGGCAACAGAGTGAGACTCTGACTCAACAACAACAAAAAAGGGTGACAGTAAACCTTTCCCATTCAGTAATTACTTTAAATACCTGAATCTCTTAATATGGATGATGGATTAACAAAAATCAAGATCTACCAATATGTTGTCTTTAAGAGATTTACTTTAGCTCTAAAATGTCAAACAAGCTGAGATTAAGAAAATGGAAAAAATACAGTACGTTCCCCACATACAAGTCAGTTTCCTTCCAAGAACTCATGCAACAATGTTATTTTACATACACAGCTTACACAGCTGTATAATACTTTTCACAAAAAAAAAACAGAAAAAACACCCAAACAAAAAATAAAGTAAACAATAAAGCAAACACAAGATTATGTAATTGGACATGCAAACACACGTTTGCATTTTTGAAAGCTCACAACTTGAAGGTTCATATGTAAGAGACTTACTGTATTCTACACAAATAGTACCAAAAGAAGACATAGTAAGTGAAAAAGTGTCACAAAAAGCAAAGAATGATATAAAAGTGTCCATTTACTAGGGATCTATAGCTAGTAATGTTGTGGATGCAACTAATATGGTTCCCAAATATATGGAGCAAATATTGACAAAGCAAAAAACACACGCAAACTGAAAGAATTTAGTACTCCACTTTCAATAATGAACAGAAATGCCCAATAAGAGATCGATAAGGAAACAGGACTGCATGTGAGACTGAGGTGGAAGATCTGAGGCCAGGAGTTTGGGGTTATAAGCCATGTTTGTGCACTCCAGCCTGAAAGACAACAGTGAGACCACAACTCAAAAAGAATTTACAAGTTTAATGTCATTGTCAATTCTACCCACAGTGATGTAAAATTCAATGCAATTTCTATTAAAATTCCAGTGATACTCTTTGCAACAATATTTTTAAAAATTCTGGATAGGCTCAGTGACTCAACCTGTAATCCCAGAAATTTAGGAACCCAAGGTAAGTGGAGTGCCTGAGCCTGTAGGTTCGAGACCAGTCTGGGTAACTTGATGAGACCTCATCTCTACAATAAATAAATCAATCAAATATCTGGGCATGGTAGTGCCCACCTGTAGTTCTGACTACTTGGGAGGATCACTGGAGCACAGCAGGTCAATGCTTGGGTGGCTGAGGTTGACATGACCACACAATGATGAACACGTTATTTAACAAACAGCGTTGTAAAACTGGTAAAACACAAAGGAAAATAATATAAAGGACTCTTTCATTATAGAAAAAAATCTAAAATGATAGACAAATGTGAAATCTATAAAGCTATTACAATCAAATATAGAAAGGAGATTAAGACACTGATCTTGATAATGCTTCCTCAGATTTGGCATCAAAAGCATTAGCACCAAAAATAGTAAAATGGTATGAATGAATCAAATAAAAAAAACCTTCACACAATGGGAAACATTCAGTGGAGTAAATGTGTCTCATAAAGAATGACAGAAGGCTGGACTCGGTGCCTCAGCCAGTAATCCTAGCACTTTGGGAGGCCAAGGCAAGAGGATTACCTGAGCCCACAGATTCGAGTCCCACCTGGGCAAGTTGATGAGACCTCATCTCTACAATAAATCAGAAATCAGCCAGGTGTGGTGACCCTTGTCTGTAGGTCTGGCTACTTGGAAACCTGAGGTGGAAGGATTGTAGAACACAGCAGGTCAACACTGGGGTGTCTGTGAGTGTGCCAGTGCACTCCAGCCTGAGCTACAGAGTGAGACTCCAACTCAGAAAAAAACAGAGAGAGATCTAATTTGTAACATAGTGACTAAACTTAATAATGGTTTTTCTACTTAAAAAACTTGCTGAACCTACATAATGAACATTTATATATCTATCCTGAATTGTACCCTACATCTTAAAAAACAAAATGATGAAACAGTAGACCTGAAGCATTCTCATTCAAAAAATTAAAAGGGCAACTATGTGAGGTGATACATATGATCACTAATATCATTGAATTCATTGATTCCCAACTTATAAACATATCAAATCATTACATTGTATACAATAAATATAAGGTTAAACATTTTTTGTGAAAAAATGCACATGTTAAACACACATATAATGATGCATATGTGTACATATATGTGTATATATATAAAATATAGTTCTAAGATTCATACTAAACAAAATTTTAAAATAAGGGTTATAAAAAAACAGGATAACGTGAGAATTTAATATGTGTTTACCAATGTTCTAAGTGAAATAGCATACTGAAAAAATGTGAGCATGTAGAGTTCAAGCGAATCTCAGTTCACACTAAAAAATTTTAAAATAAAATCACATTGGATTTTCTTCTATTTATGAAAATATTTGTGTTCTGACAAAATTATTGAATATGAATTTCTATTGAATCACACTTTCAACCTCCCTGGGACTGGAAATCATATGGCAGAAAACATAACAAGTGTCCATGGTTTTCCTGGGATTTCAAAACCAAATAACAAAATCAGCACTATTCTCACATTTTAGAAATGATGCAAAAAGATAACTTAAAAATAGTTTACAGTCGGGCATAGTGGCTCATGTCTATAATCTCAGCACTTTGGGAGGACAAGGTGACAGGACTACCTGAGCCCACAGGTTCAGGACCAGCCTGGACAACTTAGTGAGACCTCAGTTCTACAATGAAATAAAATAAATTAGCCAGGTGTACTGACACCTGCCTGTAGTCTCAGCTACTTGGAAGGCTGAGATGGAAGGATTGCCTGAATGCAGAAGGCCAAGGCTGCAGTGGTTGTGAGCAAGACACTACACTCCAGCCTAATCAGCAAGAGTGAGACTCCGACTCAAAAGTTTACAATGGAGTTTCTAAAAAGTAAGCAGATATTCCTATGTTCCTAAAAGCAACAGAAGAGCCATCAGATCGTGCAGTCCCTATGAACCATTAAGAGGACTCAGATTGTCACTGTAACCATCAAAAGAGATCACTGAAGAGGAGGTAGAGGTTTTGGAGAACTTCAGGTCATGAACAGTAGGTGTTCCCATGTGACAGAAAGAGAAAGATATCCAGGCTTTGCAGAAACCATTTCCCTTAAGCAGACCCCTTCCCAAACAACATTTCAGACTCACTTTACTCCTTGACATTTCATACGTGCTTCACTCACTCTCACCTACCTGTGGGTTTCTCTAACATGTTGTGTCTCTTTACATTCCAGGACTCTTTTCTTTGCTCCAGACACATGATCAAGAGTGACTTAGTGACAGCAAGGCCTGTTTTCATAGAAAAAATAACTCTCCCTGGGATTCTCCAGTGACCAAACTTGAACTTTGCTCAGTAGAGAAAACATGCAATGGGATTCTCAAAAATCAACCCCCAAATACTGTTTCCCATCAGAACCTTTAGAACATTTAGGAAGAATGTTCAATTTGTGAGTCCTTAGCTCAGTGGTAGGAAATAAATAATTGATGACAGTCATTAGTTTTTAGGTGTGGGCAATGATATTTTATGCAACTAAATTTCTGAACTTACCATTAACAAAGAAGACACAGATCACCTCAAAATAGAAAAAGGTTCATGTCAACATGAAGTTTAATTTTTTCGTTTCTATGCCAAGGAATCACCAAGTTTTCTTTGAAAGCAGAAATTTGAAACTCATTTGTATAAAACACTCCCAGAAAGCATCCTACCTGAAAAAGGACATGAAGGCCTTAGTATGTAATAGGAATTGTGTTCTGAAACTCTCCTCACCCAGAGAAATCAGGTTTCTGTGGTTCTCCATCATCACATTCCTGCACAAAATCTGCTGAGCAGTGTCCAGGCATGTCCACTCCTCCAGAGAGAATTCTATGACCACATCCCTGAATGCCAACAGCCCCTGAAAACAACACACATTTACCAAAAGTGAATGGGTATTCTCCTTCATTAAACTCAGGGTGGAACAAGAGTGAAGACACTGGTTCTAACTAATATGACATCTGGAATTAATCAATAAGATAGCTTTTAACAAATAAATATTCTCTTAGATATTTAAATCTGAGGAAAAAAATGGAATAAAATCCACTCAGCCAGCAGAGATACTGTCTTTAAGTGAATGATACACTATAAAATTTGGGCACCAAGGCACGTCTGTATATTTTTGATGTATATTTACATCCAACAGGATAAATTATATACATTGCTCAGATGGCAAATTCGGTGACTTAGAAACTCCCTTTAAAGTTTTTTTAGATAAAAAATATAGTTTATTGAAAAGTAAATTAGAGAGACAGAGAGAGATTCACCTCCCCAAGGTAAGAGGGGAAAGCCAGGCAACATGATGTCAGTCATAACTCAAAGGGCACAAGACACATGAAATCTAGCAAGACAATGGTGAGGATGTTCTGGCCATGGCCCTGGCAATGGCAGTCTAAAGTTTGAATGTGTACAACAATGAACTGAATATTGTAAAAGTGCAGATTCTGATTCAGGAGGTCTGAAGTAAAACCTGGAGTTTCTGCAAATTGTTTTTAGTTGGTGGTTTCACTCTTTCACCTATAGCTCATCAAAAGCTCAACCTCCTGGTGTAAAAGGATCCATGCTCCTCAGCCTCCCATGTAGCTAGGACTGCTGGCACACACACCATGTCGAGTGTTTTGGGGGCTTTTTTGGTAGAGATGAGGTCTGGCTGTATTGCCTAGGCTAATCTTTAATTCTTGGGCTCAAAGGATTTAGGAGGACTCAGCCTCCTAAATTGCTGTGATGATAGGCATGAGGCACTGTGCCTGACCTGATTTTCTGCATTTCTAACAAGCTCACCAGTGATGTCAGTGCTTCTGGTCCAGTAACAATATTTTGTAAACATCCACCAAGTGGCAGATCCTGGGTTTATCTTAGTTTATCTGACCAGTAAACCAAGATGAGAGCCTTCATTGTTAAAAGACTATATGCAAAGAGAATCTAAGATGAAAGGAGAGCTTTTGGATTAAATGTGAAGATCTTTGGAAAATCTCTCCAAGGTATATACTAATCATAAAATAGTTAACTTTATAGTAAAAAAAAAGTCAGATATCACCTTAATCAAGAAATCTCTAATAGTGTATGTAAATTTTTGTTTGTTTTTAGCATCCTAGAGAGCAAGTTACATCTAATAATTATTTAGACCTTCCTGAGTTATCCTGGGCATTAACTGCCATCTGTTTAAATGTGCATTTTATAACCTTGTTATACATTTAGCTAATGGAGCATCCAGACAAAACCTTAATAGTACATGTTCCCATAGTTCCAGCTACTTGGAAGACTGAGGTGGAAGGATTGTCTGAGCCCACCAGTTTGAGGTTGCAGTGGCCTGGAGAATGCCATTGCCCTCCAGCCTGGGTGAAAGACTGAGACTCCAACTCAAAAAAAAAAAAAAATACATGTTCCGATTTTTCACTAATATCTGAGGATCTACCCCAACTCCAAAAGGAATCTTGGGGACCCATGCCTTCCTATGTTCCACAGGCACAAGAGAACATTTAATGTAATAAATTCATGGTGAGAACTGCTCATGGCAGCTAAGAAGCATGGAGGAAGAAAATAGAGAGAAAGCTCTGGTGTGTAGGTGAGAAGTGTTTATCAGAGCTCCTTGAATACCATAAGAACACTCAAATCATGGAATAAAATTCTTAAGTATTGGGCACACTGGAACAGTTCATAGGCTGAAAGGGGGTCATTTTGGTTGTATTAAGACAGTCATTTAGAAAGTCTTAAAAACTTGGATTCTTTGGCAGCTGAGTTGGGCTAAACATAAAAGCCACTTGGATTCAAAAGTGTACATTTTTCCTATTGCCCTCCCCCAGGTCTCCTCTCCTAGCACGAGAGGAGTGCTAGGATTACAGGTTAAGCCACTGAGTCCAACCAAAAAGATTGTTTTTAAATGCAGCATTTTGAAGCTGAGAATTCTTCCTGCACCAGCACCTGGTCATGAATGGTGACATTCATTTTGACATTGTTTGTGATAGTCTATTCATTTATGAATAATGTCCATACAGCACATATAGATATGTTATTCACAAATGGAAGCAATATACTGACAATTATTTTGAATTTCAGATTTTATAACTGAAAGAGTAAACTGAGGCAAGGTGGACCGGTGCCATGTGAATGATGCAAGATTGCAGCACAGAAGAAAGTAAAGGTTTTTTTGTTTGTTTGTTTTTTGTTTAGAGTTGGAGTCTCACTCTGTCACCCAGGTTGGAGAGCAGTGTCATACTCACAGCCACTGCAGCCTTGACTGCTGGGTTCAACCGATCCTTCTGCCTTATCATAAAAAGCAGCTGCAGCTACAGGCATGCATCACTACGCTCAGATAATTTTT
>NW_006955359.1:0-13458 GCF_000164805.1 Carlito syrichta
ATTTGGTCCTTGTCAACAAGTTTAGATACAAAAGTCCAAAAATGTACATTACGTATGACACATAGAATTCTCTTAGTGCTGTTGTACTGAGTGGCCCTTTCTTACTAACTTATACTTGACACAGTTAGACATTTTTAAATGATAGCATTCACTATAATTTTTAATGTGCAGGCATTTCCTTTAGCATCTATTTTTATCCATGAATTAGGAATTGCAAATTTTTCATTTAAATCTCTGGTAAAGGGAAATTGTGTAGAAAATGTCTATCTTTTTCACAAGTTTAATCTCTTAATTTTAAGAACTTTTAATTTGGACTCAAGCAATGGTTTTTCAAGTTATCAATAAAATATTAGATACTTGTGCATTTCACAGTATAATCTACTCTTTACATTCTCTTCTTTTACATTATTGCAGATGCCACCCAGTGCGAGGGATAGTGGTATGTACACAGAAAATTCTTTTTTTTTTATTTTTGAGTTGTAGTCTCACTCTGTTGCTCAGACTGGAGTGCAGTGGCCGCTTCCGGCCAACCCCAACCTCGACCTGTTGTGCTCCGGCGATACATCCCCCTCAGCCTTCCAAGTAGCTAAAATTACAGGCAAGCACTACCACGCTCTGCTAATTTTGGGATAATTGTAGAGATGAGGTCTCGCCTAGTTCCCCTGGTCGGTTGTGAATCCGTGGGCTCAGGCAATCCACTCACCTCATTCCCCCAAAGGTGCGGGATTACAGGCTGAGCCACCGAGCCCAAACTGAAATCACTTACTGACTGTGACAAAGAAGCACTGGTTTTAGTGTATGTCAGATGACTTAGGTTTCTATTCGGAAGGAACATTGGGGTTCCTCTGAGAGAAAGTCATTTTGTAAGGACACATATGTGACCAGGGAGTACCGTATGAATGACACCCAATAAGTCACTGAAGTGCTTAATTTAAATTCTTTTGCAATTGTATGGTTCTCTTATTATTCTTGGCTTATAGATTTATACCACAGAGAGGTTTGGAGAGGATTTCCCATACAGGAATCATTAACAGACCCACTTCACTCTAAGTGCTGTAGCCTGAAGAGGCTCAGGCCAAACAAAAAGGTGCACCCTAGGAATGCCACCCAAACAGGTACCTATTGCTGAATTTACAAATATTTTGGTATTTATGGCTCTCTTAAGATTGTTGCTTAAGCTTTGTGCCACAGTGATCTAAGGGCATAACTTGCAGCATTTCCCTTCTTTAAATTTTAATAAGACTGGGCTTTAAGTTCTCGAATATGATGTCTTTGTGAATCCTCCATATTGTTTTCTTTTCTTGGTATGTTATAACTTTAGAAGCATGACGTACATGTGAGGATTACTTACATAGTTTTCTGGCAGGAAGGCAAGATTTTTCCCTCTGAACAGCCCACCCAATCACAGAAATGATCATGGTATACAGTGGGTAGTTTTGTGTACATAAGTCTCTTTCTCCCTCTCTGCTTAAATCCGTTCCCAATCTCTTTTATCTCCTTCTTGTGCCCAGTGTTTAGGACACACCTGTGAGTGAGAAGATGCAGTATTTAGTTTTTTTGTTTCTGTAACAATTCCTTTAAAATGAGGTTCTTCAGCTGCATAGATATTGTTGAAAATGACATAATTTTGATCTTCTTTTACATTGAGGGTCTAGTATTCCATCAAGAATATATACCGCTTTTTTTTATTGAGTTGTGGTCCTGTTTGGTCCCCAAGCTGGAGTGCACTGGCACACTCAGGGCCATCTCAGCATCAACCGCCTGGGCTCCAGTGACACTTCTGCCTCAGCCTTTCAAGTAGCCAGAGCTACAGGCACACGCTACCATGCCCAGCTAATTTCTAATTTATTTTGGAGTTAAGCTCTCACCACATGCCTGGGCTGATCTCAAACCTGCAAGTGCAGGCAATCCAACTCCCTTGGCCTTCCAAAGTGCTGGGATTACAGGATGAAACACTGAGCCCTGTACCACATGTTCTTTATTCAGTCTACCAAAGATATGCTGAGGATTCGGTTCCATGATTTTGTTATCGTGAAGTGTGATAGATTCATTTTCTCACAGAATGGCATGGTCACTTGATGAAAAGCACATATATGCCCAGATGTTTCTGGTCCATTAACAAACCCAAGTATTGCGTGATATCATGTAGTTCAATGTGGCTAACCTCTATCCATTCTGAGGTGAATTTTCAAAGCAGCTGGCCATAGAATGTAAGAATAGGTGACATATTTTGGTGTATTTTATAATATTATCTCCATAATGCCACAAATACTCAAATCCTGCCAGATTAAAATGGTAAGAATGAAAATACAAACTCAATGCAGGACTAGGTTAATAGCCTGATTTCCATTATTTTTGGCACCTTTCTGGTACACCTGGATAAAGGGCCATCAACACTCATTCCAAACCTTTCACCATGACGAGCCATCAAATTACTGACTTGCTATTTAGATGAGCCATCAAATTACTGATTGGCAACTATCTCAATCAAAGCACCCTAATTGATTCAAAATCACCAATTATCTGGGTACTGATTTTTTTTCTGTATTCTTCTAGCCTGCATGAAGGATGTGGAGGAAGACACTTACATATCAGCATATCGTTCTGCCCTGGTAAGACCACCTTTCATTTTCATGGGGTGAAATATAATTTGTCTGAATTCGTTCCTTTTCAATCAAAGTTGGATATAAATATTCAACAACATAAATTATGTATGACACATATAAATATCTTAGTGCTGTGATACTGAACGGCCCTTTCTTACTAACACACACTTGACACACTTAGACATTTTTAAATGGTACCATACATAATAAATTATAATGTACAGGCATTTCCTTTGGCATCTATTTTAATCCATGAATTAGGAATTGTAAAATTTAATTTAAATGTCTGCTAAAGGGAAATTCTACAGAAAATGTTTATCTTTTTCACAACTTTAATCTCTTAATTTTAGGGTCTTTTAATTTTGACTCAGCCAAGCGTCTCTTAAGTTATCAATAAAATATTAGATATCTGTGCATTGCATGGCAAAATCTAATCTTTACAGTGTGTTCTTTTACATAATTACAGATGCGACACTGGGCAGAGGAACCAGGTATGTACCCTGATATTTCTTACAAGCTGAGAAAAAGAAGCAGCTGGCTCTCATGTGTAGAAGCTGCTCTAGGTTTCTATTCAGAAAGAAAATTGGGAGTCTCATGAGAGAAAATCCTTTTGTAGGGACACATCTGTGACCAGAGTGTACAGTATGAATGACACCAAATAAGTCCCTGAAGTGCTTATTTGAAATTATTTTGACATTTTGAGGCTATCTCACACTTGTTAGCTTATAATTTTATATCACAATACTTTGTGGACAGGATATTCTGTGAAGGAAACCTTGAAGTTTTCTCTTCTCTCTCTGAGGTCGAAAATAAGAGGCTCAAGCAAAACTACAAAGTGTGCCCTACGAATGCCACCCAAAGAGGCACCTATTGATTAATTTGCAAACATTTTGCTATATTTGGCTCTCTTAAGATAGTTGCTTACAGCTATGTGTCACAGTGATCTGAGGGAATAACTTGCAGTGTTTCTATCTTGGAAAATTAAGGAGACTGGATTTTAAGGTCTCAAATCTGACCTGTCTGTGAATCCTACATGTTGAGTTTTCTTTTCTTGGTACTTTTTAACTTTAGATCATGGGGTACATGAGTAGAGTACTTACAAAGTTTTCTTGCATGAAGGCAATATTTGTTCTTCTGAAGAGCCCCCTAACCACAGAAAAGATCATGATATCCAGTAGGTAGTTTGTTTCCCTTTTCTCCCTTGCGCCCTCTCTGCTTAAATCAGTTCCCAGTGTCTGTTGTCCCCATTCTTGTGCCCAGTGTTTAGGACACACTTATGAGTGACAACATGCAGTATTTCATTTTTTGTTCTGTAACAATTCATTTAAAATGAGGGTCTCCAGCTGCATAAATATTGTTGAAAATATTTTGATCTTCTTTTTCAATGAGGGTCTAGTATTCCATCATGAGTGTGCACCACAATTTTTTTTGAGTTGCGGTCACACTCGGTCCTCCAGGCCTGACTACAGTGACACATTCACAGCCATCCCAGAATTGATTGACTGGGCTCCAGTGATACTTCTGCCTCAGCCTTCCAATTGGCCAGTGCTACAGGTGCACACTACCACCACTGGCTAATATCTTACATATTTTGGAGGTGAGGTCTCACCAAGTTGCCTGGGCTGGTCTCAAACCTGCAAACTCAGAGAATCCCCTTCCCTTGGCCTCCCAATGTGCTGGGATTTCAGGGTGAGCCACTGATCCCTGTCTCACATACTCTTTATTCATACTACCAAAGATGTGCTTGTGTGTCGGTTACATGGTTATGCTATAGTGAATGGTGATAGGTTGGTTTGCTCACAGAATGTCACGGTCACTTTTTGTAAAATCATAGAGATGCCCAGATGTTTCTGCTCCATTCACAGATTCGAACTATTGTGAGACTTCATGTAGTTCAATGTGGCTATGCTCTATCCACTCTGAGGTGATTTTTTAAAGCAGCTAGCCAAAGCATATAAGAATTGGAGATGTATTTTAGTGGATTGTATATTATTATCTATATAAGCCCATAACAGACCCACTTCGTTCTAAGTGGTATAGCATGAAGAGGCTCAGGCTAAACAAAAAGGTGTACCCTAGGAATGCCACCCAAACAGGTACCTATTGCTGAATTTACAAATATTTTGGTATTTATGGCTCTCTTAAGATTGTGGCTTAAGCTTTGTGCCACAGTGATCGAAGAGCATAACTTGTAGCATTTTCCTTCTTTATATTTTAATGAGACTGGGCTTTTAAGGTCTCGAATTTGATGTCTTTGTGAATCCTCCGTGTTAAGATTTCTTTTCTTCATATGTTATAACTTTAGAATCATGGTGTACATGTGAGGATTACTTACACAGTTTTCAGGCAGGAAGGCAAGTTTTTTTTCTCTGAACTGCCCACCCAATCACAGAAATGATCATGGTATCTAGTGGGTAGTTTTGTGTGTATATGTCTCTTTCTCCTTCTCTGCTTAAATCAGTTCCCAGTCTCTTTTATCTCCATGCTTGTGCCCAGTGTTTAGGACACACTTATGAGTGAGAAGATGCAGTATTTAGTTTTTTTGTTTCTGTAACAATTCATTTAAAATGAAGTTCTCCAGCTGCATAGATATAGTTGAAAATGACAAAATTTTGATCTTCTTTTACATTGATGGTCTAGTATTCCATCAAGAATATATACCACTTTTTTTATTGAGTTGTGGTCCTGTTTGGTCCCCAAGCTGGAGTGCACTGGCACACTCAGGGCTATCTCAGCATCAACCGCCTGGGCTCCAGTGATACTTCTGCCTCAGCCTTCCAAGTAGCCAGTGCTACAGGCACACGCTACCATGCCCAGCTAATTTCTAATTTATTTTGGAGTTGAGCTCTCACCACATGCCTGGGCTGATCTCAAACCTGCAAGCGCAGGCAATCCAACTCCCTTGGCCTTCCAAAGTGCTGGGATTACAGGATGACACACTGAGCCCTGTCCCACATGTTCTTTATTCAGTCTACCAAAGATATGCTGGTGGTTCGTTTCCATGGTTTTGTTATCGTGAAGTGTGATAGGTTCATTTTCTCACAGAATGGCATGGTCACCTTGATGAAAAGCACATATATGCCCAGATGTTTCTGGTCCATTCACAAAACCTAAGTATTGTGAGATATCACGTAGTTCAATGTGGCTAACCTCTATCCATTCTGAGGTGAATTTTCAAAGCAGCTGGCCATGGAATGTAACAATAGGTGTCTTATTTTGGTGTATTTTATAGTATTATCTCCATAAGGCCCCAAATGCTCAAATCCTGCCAGATTAAAATGGTAAGAATGAAAATACAAACTCAGTGCAGGACTAGGTTAATAGCCTGATTTCCGTTATTTTTGGCACCTTTCTGGTACATCTCGATAAAGGACCATCAGCACTCATTCCAAACCTTTCACCACGATGAGCCATGAAATTACTGACTGGCTACTTAGATGAGACATCAAATTACTGACTGGCTACTATCTCAGTCAAAGCACCCTAATTGATTCAAAATCACCAATTATCTGGGTACTGATATTTTTTCTGTATTCTCCTAGCCTGCATGAAGGATGTGGAGGAAAACACCTGTAAATCAGAAGGGCTTTCTTCCCAGGTAAGACCACCTTTCATTTTCATGAGGAGAAATGTAATTTGTCTGAATTTGTTCCTTATCAATCAAAGTTGGATATAAAAATTCAACAACGTAAATTACGTATGACACATATAAATATCTTAGTGCCGTGGTACTGAGCGACCCTTTCTTACTGACACATAGTTCACACAGACATTTTTAAATAATAGCATTCACTAGAATTTTTAATGTGCAGGCATTTGCTTTAGCATCTATTTTTATCCATGAATTAGGAATTGTAAATTTTTCATTTAAATCTCTGGTAAAGGGAAATTGTGTAGAAAATGTCTATCTTTTTCACAAGTTTTATCTCTTCCTAATTTTAAGGACTTTTGACTTGGACACAACCAATGGTTTTTGAAGTCATCAATCAAAGATACTTGTGCATTTCACAGTATAATCTAATCTTTACACTCTCTTCTTTTACATAATTGCAGATGCCAACCGCTGCGGAGGAAAGTGGTACGTACGCTGAAAATTCTTTTTTTTTTTTTTGAGTTGTAGTCTCACTCTGTTGTGGAGACTGGAGTGCAGTGGCCGCTCCCGGCCACCCCAACCTTGACCTGCTGGGCTCTGACGATCCATCCCCCTCAGCCTTCCAAGTAGCTAAAATTACAGGTGCCCGTTACCATGCCCTGCTAATTTTGGGTTTATTGTAGAGATGAGGTCTCGCCAAGTTCCTCAGGTGGGTCACATATCTGTGGGCTTAGGCAATCCACTCACCTCAGCCTCCGAAAGGCGCAGGATTACAGGTTGTGCCACCGAGCCCAAACTGAAATTTCTCACCGGCTGAGACAAAGAAGCACTGGCTTTAGTGTATGTCAGATGGTTTAGGTTTCTATTCAGAAGGAACATTGGGGTTCCCCTGAGAGAAAGTCATTTTGTAAGGACACATTTGTGACCAGAGAACACCGTATGAATGACACCCAATAAGTCACTGAAGTCCTTAATTTAAATTCTTTTGCGATTGTATGGCTCTCTTATTATTTTTGGCTTATAGATTTATACCACAGAGAGGTTTGGAGAGGATTTCCCATCCAGGAGCCCTTAACAGACCCACTTCACTCTAAGTGGTATAGTCTGAAGAGGTTCAGGCTAAACCAAAAGGTGCACCCTAGGAATGCTACCCAAACAGGTACCTATTGCTGAATTTACAAATATTTTGGTATTTATGGCTCTCTTAAGATTGTTGCTTAAGCTTTGTGCCACAGTGATCTAAGGGCATAACTTGCAGCATTTTTCTTCTTTAAATTTTAATGAGTTTGGGCTTTAAGTTCTCGAATATGATGTCTTTGTGTATCCTCCGTGTGAAGTTTTCTTTTCTTGGTATGTTATAACTTTAGAATCAAGGCATACATGTGAGGATTACTTACACAGTTTTCTGGCAGGAAGACAAGTTTTTTCCCTCTGAACAGCCCACCCAATCACAGAAATGATCATGGTATCCAGTGGGTTGTTTTGTGTACATATGTCTCTTTCTCCCTCTCTGCTTAAATCAGTTCCCAGTCTCTTTTATCTCCATTCTTTTGCCAGTGTTTAGGACACACATGTGAGTGAGAAGATGCAGTATTTAGTCTTTTTGTTTCTGTAAAAATTCATTTAAAATGAAGTTCTCCAGCTGCATAGATATTGTTGAAAATGACATAATTTTGATCTTCTTTTACATTGAGGGTCTATTATTCCATCAAGAATATATACCGCTTTTTTTTTATTGAGTGTGGTCCCATTCAGTCTCCAAGCTGGAGTGCACTGGCACATTCATGGCCATGTCAGCATCAACTGTCTGGACTCTGGTGACACTTCTGCCTCAGCCTTCCAAGTAGCCAGTGCTACAGGCACATGCTACCACGCCCATCTAATTTCTTATTTATTTTGGAGTGGAGCTCTCACTGTGTGCCTGGGCTGATCTCAAACCTGCAAGCGCAGGCAATCCAACTCCCTTGGCCTTCCAAAGTGCTGGGATTACAGGATGTGACACTGAGCCCTGTCCCACATGTTCTTTATTCAGTCTACCAAAGATATGCTGATGATTCGGTTCCATGATTTTGTTATCGTGGAGTGTGATAGGTTCATTTTCTCACAGAATGGCATGGTCACCTGGATGAAAAGCACATATATGCCCAGATGTTTTTGGTCCATTCACAATACCTAAGTATTGCGAGATATCACGTAGTTCAATGTGGCTGACCTCTATCTATTCTGAGGTGAATTTTCAAAGCAGCTGGCCATAGAATGTAAGAATAGGTGACCTATTTTGGTGTATTTTATAATAATATCTCCATAAGGCCCCAAATGCTCAAATCCTGCCAGATTAAAATGGTAAGAATGAGAATACAAACTCAATGCAGGACTAGGTTAATAGCCTGATTTCCGTTATTTTTGGCACCTTTCTGGTACATCTGGATAAAGGACCATCAACACTCATTCCAAACCTTTCACCATGATGAGCCACGAAATTACTGACTAGGTACTTAGATGAGACATCAAATTACTGACTGGCTACTATCTCAGTCATAGCACCCTAATTGATTCAAAATCACAAATTATCTGGGTACTGATATTTTTTCTGTATTCTCCCAGCCTGCATGAAGGATGTGCAGGAAAACATCTGCAAATCAGAAGGGCTTTCTGCCCAGGTAAGACCACTTTTCATTTTCATGAGGAGAAATGTATTTTGTCTGAACTCATTCCTTATCAATCAAAGTTGGATATAAATATTCAACAACGTAAATTGTGTTTGACACATATAAATATATTAGTGCCGTGATACAGAGCGGCACTTTCTTATTGACACATAGTTGATACAGTTAGACATTTTTAAATGGTAGCATTCAACATAATTTTTTATGTGCAGGCATTTGCTTTAGCATCTATTTTTTCCCACGAATTATGAATTGTAAATTTTTCATTTAAATCTCTGGTAAAGGAAATTGTGTAGAAAATGTCTATCTTTTTCACAAGTTTTATCTCTTCCTAATTTTAAGGACTTTTGACTTGGACACAACCAATGGTTTTTGAAGTCATCAATCAAAGATACTTGTGCATTTCACAGTATAATCTAATCCTTACACTCTCTTCTTTTACATAGTTGCAGATGCCACCCACTGCGGAGGAAAGTGTACGTACCCTGAAAATTCTTCTTTTTTTTTTTTTTGAGTTGTAGTCTCACTCTGTCGCAGAGACTGGAGTGCAGTGGCCACTCCCGGCCACCCCAACCTCGACCTGCTGGGCTCCGGCGATCCATCCCCCTCATCCTTCCAAGTAGCTAAAATTACAGGCGCGTGCTACCACACCCTGCTAATTTTGGGTTTTTTGTAGAGATGAGGTCTCGCCAAGTTCCTCAGGTGGGTTGCAAATCCGCGGGCTCAGGCAATCCACTCACCTCAGCCTCCGAAAGGCGCAGGATTACAGGCTGAGCCACCAAGCCCAAACTGAAATTTCTCACTGGCTGAGACAAAGAAGCACTGGCATTAGTGTATGT
Source organism: Carlito syrichta (assembly GCF_000164805.1). NCBI lineage: Eukaryota > Metazoa > Chordata > Mammalia > Primates > Tarsiidae > Carlito > Carlito syrichta. The sequence goes on from NW_006955359.1 coordinate 9,704, forward strand.
CAGATGGTTTAGGTTTCTATTCGGAAGGAACATTGGGGGTCCCCTGAGAAAAAATCATTTTGTAAGGACACATGTATGACCAGCGTGTACCGTATAAATGACACCTAATATGTCGCTGAAGTGCTTAATTTAAATTCTTTTGCAATTGTATGGCTCTCTTATTATTCTTAGCTTATAGATTTATACCACAGAGAAGTTTGGAGAGGATTTCCTATCCAGAAACCCTTTATTGACCCACCTTACTCTATGTTGTATTGCATGAAGAGGCGCGGGCTAAACAAAAAGGTGTACCCTAGGAATGCCACCCAAACAGGTACCTATTGCTTAATTTACAAACATTTTGGTATTTATGGCTCTCTTAAGATTGTTGCTTAAGTTTTGTGCCAGAGTGATCTAAGGCATAACTTGCAGCATTTTCCTTCTTTAAATTTTAATGAGACTGGACTTTAAGCTCTCGAATATGATGTTTTTGTGAATCCTCTGTGTTAAGTTTTCTTTCCTTGGTATGTTATAACTTTAGAATCATGGTGTACATGTGAAGATTACTTACACAGTTTTCTGGCAGGAAGGCAAGTTTTTTCCCTCTGTACAGCCCACCCAATCACAGAAATGACCATGGTATCCAGTGGGTAGTTTTGTGTACATATGTCTCTTTCTCCCTCTCTGCTTAAATCAGTTCCCAGTCTCTTTTATCTCCATTCTTGTGTCCAGTGTTTAGGACACACTTGTGAATGAGAAGATGCAGTATTTAGTTTTTTTGTTTCTGTAACAATTCATTTAAAATGAGGTTCTCCAGCTGCATAGATATTGTTGAAAATGACATAATTTTGATCTTCTTTTACATTGAGGGTCTAGTAGTCTATCAAGAATATATACCGCTTTTTAAAATTGAGTTGTGGTCTCGTTCAGTCCCCACACTGGAGTGCACTGGAACACTCAGGGCCATCTCAGCATCAACCGCCTGGGCTCCGGTGACACTTCTGCTTCAACCTTCCAAGTAACCAGTGCTACAGGCACACACTACCACACCCAGCTAATTTCTAATTTATTTTTTAGTTGAGCTCTCACCACGTGCCTGGACTGATCTCAAACCTGCAAGTGCAGGCAATCCAACTCCCTTGGCCTTCCAAAGTGCTGGGATTACAGGATGACACACTGAGCCCTTTCCCACATGTTCTTTATTCAGTCTACCAAAGATATGCTGATGGTTCGGTTCCATGATTTTGTTATCATGAAGTGTGATAGGTTCATTTTCTCACAGAATGGCATGGTCACCTTTTGAAAAGCACATACATGCCCAGATGTTTCTGGTCCATTCACAAAACCTAAGTGTTGTGAGATATCACATAGTTCAATGTGGCTAACCTCTATCCATTCTGAGGTGAATTTTGAAAGCAGCTGGCCATGGAATGTAAGAATAGGTGACCTATTTTGGTGTATTTTATAATATTATCTCCATAAGGCCCAAATATCAAATCCTGCCTGATTAAAACAGTAAGAATGAAAATACAAACTCAATGCAGGACTAGGTTAATAGCCTGATTTCCATTATTCTTGGCACCTTTCTCATACATCTGAATAAAGGACCATCAACACTCATTCCAAACCTTTCACCATGATGAGCCATGAAATTACTGACTGGCTACTTAGATGGGATATCAAATTACTGACTGGCTACTATCTTAGTCAAAGCACCCTAATTGATTCAAAATCACCAATTATCTGGGTACTGATATTTTTTCTGTATTCTCCTAGGCTGCATGAAGGATGTGCAGGAAAACACCTGCAAATCAGAAGGGCTTTCTGCCCAGGTATGACCACCTTTCATTTTCATGAGGAGAAATGTAATTTGTCTGAATTTGTTCCTTATCCATCAAAGTTGGATATAAATATTCAACAATGTAAATTATGTATGACACATAAATATGTTAGTGCTGTGGTACTGAGCGGCCCTTTGTTACTGACACATACTTGACACATTTAGACAGTTTTAAATGGTAGCATTCATAATGAATTTTAAGGTATTTCCTTTAGCATCTATTTTAATCCATGAATTAGGAGTTGTAAAATTTTCATTTATATCTCTGATAAAGGGAAATTCTGCAGAAAATGTTTATCTTTTTTACAATTTTAATCTTTTTAATTTTAGGGTCTTTTAATTTTGATGCAGCCAAGGGTCTTTTACGTTTTCAATGAAATACTAGATATCTGTGCATTGCACGACATAATCTAATCTTTACACTGTCTTCTTTTACATAATTACAGATGCCACCCAGGGCAGAGGAAGCAGGTATGTACCCTGAAATTTCTTACAAGCTGAGAAAAAAAAGTAGCTGACTCTCTTGTGTAGAAGGTGATCTAGGTTTCTATTCAGAAGGAAAATTGGCAATCTCATGAGAGAAAATCCTTTTGTAGGGACACATCTGTGACCAGAGCATACCGTATGAATGATACCCAATAAGTCACTGAAGTGTTTATTTGAAATTATTTTGGCTTATGTCATTCTCTTAGTGCTGTGGTATTGAGTGGCCCTCTCTTACTAACTCATACCTGACACACTGGGACATTATTAAGTGGCAGGATCCATTTTCATCTATAATGTACAGGCATTTCCTTTAGTTTTGATTTTTGTCCATGAATGAGGCATGGTGTAATTGTTCATATAAATCACCTTTAGATGGAAATGCTGTGAAAAAGTTTGTCTTTTCCACATGGGTCCTGATTTTGGGGAGCTTTTACTTTCAGTACAACCAATGTCTTTAAAAATCATCAATAAAATATTAGATATCAGTGCATTACACACCATAATGTACTCTTTACACTGATTTCTTTTACACAATTGCAGATTCCACCAAGTGTGGAGGACATTGGTAAATACCCTGAAATTTCTTACTAACTGAGGAAACAAAGTAGCTGACTTTCATGCATAGACCTGGATGTATGTCTCTGATGGGAAAGAACATTGGGGGCCTTATGAGAGAAATTGAGTTTGTAAGGATACATCTGTGACCAGAGTGTACCCAAGGAATGACCCCCAAGAAGTCACTGAAGTGCTTAATTTGAAATATTTTGGAATTTTCTGGCCATCTTGCTATTGTTGGCTTCTAGTTTTATACCAGAGGGCTAGGAGGAGGGATATGCTGTGAAGAAACCATTGAGATTTCCACTTCATTCTCTGAAGTGGATGAAAAAGAGGCGCATGCCAAACTGCAAGGTGTACCCTATGAATGCCACCAAAAAATGTACCATATTCCTTAATTTACAAATATTTTGGGATTTTTGGCTCTCTCAAGATTGTTGCTTACAGCTTTGTGCCACAGTGATCTGAGGGCATTATTTGCAGTGTTTCCCTTCTTTAAAAATTAATGAGACTGTGTTTTAAAGTCTTGAATATGATCTCTACAAACGCCCCCTACCCGCAAAAAAAGGAAGAAAAATGAAAGACCTCTGTGCTCTGGGCAGGTGCAGGGGAGGACAGGCAGCACAGGGAGAAAGGGCACAACCAGGCTGTATTTGTGGGTTGGCCACATAGCTGAGGCTGCAGAGCTGGATTCCGTGCTGTTTCATGTCAGAGTATGGTGTAGGGAGATGAGTGGATTCTCCTGTCACTCGCCACAGCTCAGGGTTACATCTGAGGCAAACCAGGCAGAGAAGCTTCTGGGCCTGGGTAGTGGGAGAGGATCTAGGAGGATTCACAGGGTACAGGACACCTTTATCCTTCACCTGCAGCCTTGGGTCCACAGAGAGCAGAAAGG
>NW_006955359.1:13478-22520 GCF_000164805.1 Carlito syrichta
AGTACATGCGGTATTTAGTTTTCTTCGTTTCTGCAACAATTCATTTAAAATGAGGTTCTCCAGCTGCATAGATATTGTTGAAAATGACATAATTTTGATCTTCTTTTACATTGAGGGTCTAGTATTCCATCAAGAATATGTACCACTTTTTTTATTGAGTTGTGGTCCCGTTCAGTCCCAAGGCTGGAGTGCACTGACACACTCACGGCCATCTCAGCATCAACCAACTGGGCTCTGGTGACACTTATGCCTCAACCTTCCAAGTAGCCAGTGATACAGGCACATGCTACCAAACCGAGCTAATTTCTAATAAATATTGGAGTTGAGGTCTCACAAAGTTGCCTGGGCTGATCTCAAACCTGCATGTGTAGGCAATCCAACTCCCTTGGCCTTCCAAAGTGCTGGGATTACAGGATGACACACTGAGCCCTTTATTCAGTCTACCAAAGATATGCTGGGGGTTCAGTTCCATGATTTTGTTATCGTGAAGTATGATAGGTTCATTTTCTCACAGAATGGCATGGTCACTTGATGAAAAGCACATATATGCCCAGATGTTTCTGGCCCATTCACAAAACCTAAGCATTGCGAGATATCACGTAGTTCAATGTGGCTAACCTCTATCCATTCTGAGGTGAATTTTCAAAGCAGCTGGCCATAGAATGCAAGAATAGGTGACGTATTTTGGTGTATTTTATAATAATTCTTCCATAAGAGCCTAAATGCTCAAATCCTGCCAGATTAAAATAGTAAGAATGAAAATACAAACTCAATGCAGGACTCAGTTAATAGCCTGATTTCCATTACTTTTGGACCCTTTCTGGTACATCTGGATAAAGGACCATCAACACTCATTCCATACCATTCACCATGATGAGCCATGAAATTACTGACTGGCTACTTAGATGAGACATCAAATTACTGACTGGCTACTATCTCAGTCAAAGCACCCTAATTGATTCAAAATCACCAATTATCTGGGTACTGATATTTTTTCTGTATTCTCCTAGCCTGCAGGAAGGATGTGGAGGAACACACCTGCAAATCAAAAGGGCTTTCTGCCCAGGTAAGACCACCTTTCATTTTCTTGAGGAGAAATGTAATTTGTCTGAATTCGTTCCTTATCAATCAAAGTTGGATATAAATATTCAACAAAGTAAATTATGTATGACACATATAAATATCTTAGTGCCATGGTACTGAGCGGCCTTTCTTACTGACTCATAGTGACACAGTTAGATATTTTTAAATGATAGCATTCACTATAATTTTTAATGTGCAGGCATTTTCTTTAGCATCTATTTTTATCCATGAATTAGGAATTGTAAATTTTTCATCTAAATCTCTGGTAAAGGGAAATTGTGTAGAAAAAGTCTATCTTTTTCACAAGATTTATCTCTTCCTAATTTTAAGGACTTTTAACTTGGATTCAACCAATGGTTTTTTAAGTCATCAATCAAAGATACTTGTGCATTTCACAGTATAATCCAATCTTTACACTCTCTTCTTTTACATAATTGCAGAGGCCACCAACTGCGGAGGAAAATGGTACGTTCCCTGAAAATTCTTTTTTTTTTTCGAGTTGTAGTCTCACTCTGTCTCAGAGACTGGAGTGTTGGCTACCGGCCACCCCAACCTCGACCTGCTGGGCTCCGGCGATCCATCCCCCTCAGCCTTCCAAGTAGCTGAAATTACAGGCGCGCACTACCAAGCCCTGATAATTTGGGGTTTGTTGTAGAGATGAGGTCTCGCCAAGTTCCTCAGGTGGGTTGCAAATCTGCGGTCTCAGGCAATCCACTCACCTCAGCTTCTGAAAGGCGCAGGATTACAGGCTGAGGCACCGAGCCCAAACTGAAATTTCTCACTGGCTGAGACAAAGAAGCACTGGCTTTAGTGTATGTCAGATGATTTAGGTTTCTATTGGGAAGGAACATTGGGGTTCCCCTGAGAGAAAGTCATTTTGTAAGGACACATCTGTGACCAGAGAGTACCATATGAATGACACCCAATATGTCACTGAAGTGCTTAATTTAAATTCTTTTGCAATTGTATGGGTCTCTTATTATTTTTGGCTTATAGATTTATACCACAGAGAGGTTTGGAGAGGATTTCCCATCCAGGAACCATTAACAGACCCACTACACTCTAAGTGGTTTAGCATGAAGAGGCTCAGGCTAAACAAAAAGGTGTACCCTAGGAATGCCACCCAAACAGGTACCTATTGCTTAATTTACAAATATTTTGGTATTTATGGGTCTCTTAAGAATGTAGCTTAAGATTTGTGCCACAGTGATCTAAGGGCATAACTTGCAGTATTTTCCTTCTTTAAATTTCAATGAGACTGGGCTTTAAGCTCTCAATATGATGTTTTTGTGAATCCTCTGTGTTAAGTTTTCTTTCCTTGGTATGTTATAACTTTAGAATCATGGTGTACATGTGAAGATTACTTACACATTTTTCTGGCAGGAAGGCACGTTTATTCCCTCTGAACTGCCCACCCAATCAGAGAAATGATCATGGTATCCAGTGGGTAGTTTTTTGTACATATATCTCTTTCTCCCTCTCTGCTTAAATCAGTTCCCAGTCTCTTTTATCTCCATTCTTGTGCCCAGTGTTTAGGACACACTTATGAGTGAGAAGATGCAGTATTTAGTTTTTTTGTTTCTGTAACAATTCATTTAAAATGAAGTTCTCCAGCTGCATAGGTATTGTTGAAAATGACATAATTTTGATCTTCTTTTACATTGAGGGTCTAGTATTCCATCAAGAATATATACCGCTTTTTTTTTTATTGAGTTGTGGTCCCGTTTGGTCCCCAAGCTAGAGTGAACTGGCACACTCAGGGCTATCTCGGCATCAACCGCCTGGGCTCCGGTGACACTTCTGCCTCAGCCTTCCAAGTAGCCGGTGCTACAGGCACACGCTACCACGCCCAGCTAATTTCTAATTTATTTTGGAGTTGAGCTCTCACCACCTGCCTGGGCTGATCTCAAACCTGCAAGCGCAGGCAATCCAACTCCCTTGGCCTTCCAAAGTGCTAGGATTACAGGATGACACACTGAGCTCTGTCTCACATGTTCTTTATTCAGTCTACCAAAGATATGCTGGTGGTTCGGTTCCATGATTTTGTTATCGTGAAGTGTGATAGGCTCATTTTCTCATAGAATGGCATGGTCACCTGGATGAAAAGCACATATATGCCCAGTTGTTTCTGGTCCAATCACAAAACCTAAGTATTGCGAGATATCACGTAGTTCAATGTGGCTAACCTCTATCCATTCTGAGGTGAATTTTCAAAGCAGCTGGCCATGGAATGTAACAATAGGTGTCTTATTTTGGTGTATTTTATAATATTATCTCCATAAGGCCCCAAATGCTCAAATCCTGCCAGATTAAAATGGTAAGAATGAGAATACAAAGTCAATGTAGGACTAGGTGAATAGCCTGATTTTCATTATTTTTGGCAACTTTCTGGTACATCTGGATAAATGACCATTAACACTCATTCCAAACCTTTCATCATGATGAGCCATGAAATTACTGACTGGCTACTTAGATGAGACATCAAATTACTGACTGGCTACTATCTCATTCAAAGCACCCTAATTGATTCAAAATCACCAATTATCTGGGTACTGATATTTTTTCTGTATTCTCCTAGCCTGCATGAAGGATGTGGAGGAAAACACCTGCAAATCAGAAGGGCTTTCTTCCCAGGTAAGACCACCTTTCATTTTCATGAAGAGAAATGGAATTTGTCTAAATTTGTTCCGTATCAATCAAAGTTGGAAATAAATATTCAACAACATCAATTATGTATGACACATATACATATCTTAGTGCCGTGGTACTGAGTGACCCTTTCTTACTGACACATAGTTCACACAGACATTTTTAAATGATAGCATTCACTTTAATTTTTAATGTGCAGGCATTTGCTTTAGCATCTGTTTTTATCCATGAATTAGGAATTGTAAATTTTTTATTTAAATCTCTGGTAAAGGGAAATTGTGTAGAAAATGTCTCTCTTTTTCACAAGTTTTATCTCTTCCTAATTTTAAAGACTTTTAACTTGAACACAACCAATGGTTTTTGAAGTCATCAATCAAAGATACTTGTGCATTTCACAGTATAATCTAATCTTTACACTCTCTTCTTTTACATAATTGCAGATGCCACCCGCTGCGGAGGAAAGTGGTGCGTACCCTGAAAATTCTTTTTTCTTTTTTATTTTTGAGTTGTAGTCTCACTCTGTCGCGGAGACTGGAGTGCAGTGGCCGCTCCCGGCCACCCCAACCTCGACCTGCTGGGCTCTGGCGATCCATCCCCCTCATCCTTCCAAGTAGCTAAAATTACAGGCGCACGTTACCACGCCCTGCTAATTTTGGGTTTATTGTAGAGATGAGGTCTTGCCAAGTTCCTCAGGTGGTTCGCATATCTGCGGGTTCAGGCAATCCACTCACCTCAGCCTCCGAAAGGCGCAGAATTACAGGCTGAGCCACCGAGCCCAAACTGAAATTTCTCACTGGCTGAGACAAAGAAGCACTGGCTTTAGTGTATGTCAGGTGGTTTAAGTTTCTATTCAGAAGGAACATTGGGGTTCCCCTGAGAGAAAGTCATTTTGTAAGAACACATCTGTGACCAGAGAACACCGTATGAATGACACCCAATAAGTCACTGAAGTCCTTAATTTAAATTCTTTTGCTATTGTATGACTCTCTTATTATTTTTGGCTTATAGATTTATACTCCAGAGAGATTTGGAGAGGATTTCCCATCCAGGAGCACTTAACAGACCCACTTCACTCTAAGTGGTATAGCCTGAAGAGGCTCAGGCTAAACCAAAAGGTGCACCCTAGGAATGCCACCCAAACAGGTACCTATTGCTGAATTTACAAATATTTTGGTATTTATGGCTCTCAATATTGTTGCTTAAGCTTTGTGCCACAGTGATCTAAGGGCATAACTTGCAGCATTTTCCTTCTTTAAATTTTAATGAGACTGGGCTTTAAGTTCTCGAATATGATGTCTTTGTGAATCCTCCAAATCAGAAGGGTTCTCTCAAGATTGTTGCTTACAGCTTTGTGCCACAGTGATCTGAGGGCATTATTTGCAGTGTTTCCCTTCTTTAAAAATTAATGAGACTGTGTTTTAAAGTCTTGAATATGATCTCTGCAACCGCCCCCTACCCACAAAAAAAGGAAGAAAAATGAAAGACCTCTGTGCTCTGGGCAGGTGCAGGGGAGGACAGGCAGCACAGGGAGGAAGGGCACAACCAGGCTGTATTTGTGGGTTGGCCACATAGCTGAGGCCGCAGAGCTGGATTCCGTGCTGTTTCATGTCAGAGTAGGGTGTAGGGAGATGAGTGGATTCTCCTGTCACTCGCCACAACTCAGGGTTACATCTGAGGCAAACCAGGCAGAGAAGCTTCTGGGCCTGGGCAGTGGGAGAGGATCTAGGAGGATTCACAGGGTACAGGACACCTTTATCCTTCACCTGCAGCCTTGGGTCCACAGAGAGCAGAAAGGAGCCTGACTGGCTGGGACTCTGGCCTCTCTTCTCTTTTGACCATTCCCCTGGATACTTTTGGGCAGGCAGCTAACCTCTGAGTCTCAGAAGTCTTACTTCTTAAGGAAGGATTATGGACTCCCCTTGGGAATGTTCCACCATCAGATTTGATCATGGTGGCCTCGAGGCTGGGGCTGTGGTGGGGAAGGGGTGCAAGACCAGGAAAAGGTTGGTTGGTTGGGCTTCTGCCTCAGGAACGTGCCTGTCACTCCCTAGCAGTCAGCCACACACCCCGGGGCGCTGACCTGATCTCTGGTTGGAGCTCTGAATGTGCCACCCGGGCAACACAGTGCTAGGGCTGGAGGTGGAGGAGGGAGGGTGAAGTTTCACGCCTGAAGGTCAGACCGGCTGAAGCTATTCCTGGAGACTGTGACCATCCTGCTCTTCCCTTGTCAGAGGCAGCAGCTGAGAGCCGAGATCCGGGACCCAGAGGTCTCCCCCGTCCCTGTCGAGGCACCGGCTCAGTCCCCCGTGTCCTTGACTATGCCGGTGGCCACCAAGGAGGCGACACCCACCCCGTGACCTCTGACAGTGAGCGGTTGGCGTCCAGCGTGAAGGGACCCATTGGGGCTCTATTCCCTCACGCGGTCTGGCGCGAGGCCCGGCCAGCCCGGGCCCGGGGCGAGGCTGGGGGCCTGTCGCTGTCGCCCAAGTGCAGAAAACCGCCGCCTCCCGACCCTGCCACCAAGCCCAAGGTGTCCTGGATCCACTGCAAACACGGTGCCGCCACCGCGGCCCATGAACCTTCGCCGCCGGCCACAGGCCCAGAGACCGCATCCAGCCCCAGGAAGAAGAAAAGGACACCAGCGACACATCGCGCGGCCAGACGAGCCCGGCAGCCCCCGGACGCGCTACCCAAGCTCTCGATCCCAGGGGCTGGCCGAGGAGGTGCTGGGGCTCGCTGCACCTTTGCCGTCCCAGGCCCAAGCGCGCAGCCGAGGCCCCGGCCTCTTGGAGCCTACGGATGCCAGCGCAGCGCGCTGGATGCTGCCTCCATGCTGGCTGCCGAGATGCGCGGCAAGACACGCAGTCTGGGCCGCGCCCAGGGGGCTCCGGGCGCCCAAGGCCCCCGGGAGAAGCCGGCGCCGCTGCAGAAGACCAAGCGCTCGGTGCCGCCTGCCTCACCAGCCTGTGCGTCTCCTGCAACCGAGACCTCGGGGCCCGAGAAGGCGGCGACCAGCGCGTCTGCGCCCGAGACTCTCCGGAAGAAGACCCCCATTCAGAAGCCGGCTCAAGAAACGACGGGCGAACCGGGAAGGGCGGGCGCGCCCACTTTGTAGGAGGCTGCGGCCAGGCCACGGCTGCAGACCCTCAGAGCCCCCTACCACGGCTTACCAGCGCAGCTTGCAGTGCCGCGTTCCCCACCTCCGCGCGGCCTGGGTAGGGTGGCGTCCCATTAGCCGAGGTCCCGAGTGGCCTGAAGGAGGTCAACTCTCTCTGCCTTGGGTCTTGCAGTCGCTCCTTGATTGAAGCAGTGCGCAGCAGCAGGAAGGCCCCACCCTGTTGGTCGAGGCCTAACAAGTGTTTTGCTGACGGCTCTCTCCCTGTTGGCTGAGTTTTGGAGTGCTCCCATCTGCCTATGTCCCACTGGCCAAGGACAGAGACTGCCTTCTACTGGCCATGGGTGCACTGGGTTGAGCCTACCTTCCCAATGACTGAAATCAGAAGCACTTCTGCCCCCGCTGTGTCTTATTGGCTGGGGCCTGGTGCCTCTGGCTGGCCGTCCCTTTACTTGACTGTGGCCCGAGCCGAGACTCTTTCCCCTGGCCAGGCTCCAGGGCATCTGGTTGACCCGAGCCTGGTCTCTGCTCCTTAGGGGCTTGGTCCCTCCCTTCCCTCCTTGGCCCTTCAGCTGTCAAGCTGGTTTTGATGGCCTCCACTGCCCCACATGCCGTGAGATCCCCAGGGGCGAATCCAGTGGCCTGAGGAGATGTATTTGTAGGCCCCCAGCAGGGCTGCTCCCACCTCAGCCGGTGCCCCAGGATGGGCTCCTCCCGGCAGAATCTTAGCCAAAGCTTTCTTAATAAAGTGCCTTTTCTCCCCACTATGCTCTGATTACTTCTTGTTTGTGGACTTTGAGTAAAGATGTCCCCCAAAAGCAACTGTGTGTGTGACCTCACATGGCCTGCACTCACACCCCCAGCACCCTTCACCTAAACCAAGCCTTGGAGCCCAGGTGTGTGTCTCCCAGGACCACACTGGAAGCATGTTCACCTGTCCTCACTCATTTGTTTATCAAGCTTACAAGGCCCAATCCTGGCTTGAAAGGGACAGGCAGTGGGGCTTGCTTCTGATCTATGCCTTTTCCTACTGGCTACCGCGGTTATACTTGGGGCTCAGGTCTGTTGGGGGTGGCTTGGTGGGGTGCCAGAGGCTGGGACCAAGGGGGCCAGTGGGGCATGGGCACTTCCTCCAGCAGGGCCTCCTCCGGACAAACAGGACATTTTGCCCCACACAGAGCTCTGCTCTCCTCACCCGCCTGCCTTGCTGCCTGTTGCTGCTGTGGGGAGGTTGAGGGAGAGGGAGGGAGCCTGTCTGGCCCAGAGCCCCTGTCCCCAAGCCAGCTTCTGTGGTCTGGCCTTTTATCTGTGACCTTCTGTCTCCCAGGGCCTTCACCTTGTGGCCCAGCCTGGTCATCCCCTTGGGCAGGTCTCCTATGGCCTTACTGAGTCACAGACCCTCACCTTTCCATGGCTTCTACTGTCCCCAGACTAAGTTCCAACTCTGGACTCCGCTGGCCTCTTGCCTCTGCCTGGCAGTCCTCTTCTCACTCCCCTGCATCTCCAAGTTTTGAAGGCCAGCTCAAAGTCTTCTGATGTGGCCAGGATCTTCCAGTCACCCTGCAGCCCACAGCATGGCAATGCCATCTAGTACACTGGCAGCTCAGGGATCTTATCCTTGGCAACACTCCTCTGGCTGGATACCCCATTGAGGTCAACTTTGGTCACCTGTACAAGGGCTCAGCCACCTGAGAGAAGATGGCCTCCTGCCCCAGGTAGGCCATCTGAAGCACTGGCAGGGACACGGTCCCTGCGCCTGGCCTGGTCAGGTGGCACCTGGAATGCAGGCTCCCTGTCTCTGGGCCACACCGCTTCCCTCGGGCTAGCTGGGCACCCTCCCAGTCTTGGCCTGTGGCTGGCCAGCCTCTGACTCATTTGGGCACCCCGCCATGCTGGCCGCTGAGACTGAGGGCACAGACTCAAAGTTGGCCAGGAGAGGCAGGTGCCCAGCTAGGCTCGGCAAGGGCAGGGCAGTGACTTAGTGGAGCATGAGCAGTGAGCAATGCAGGGGCTCAGGCTTCTCTGCCCGTCCCAGCCACCACACTGCTGCCCCCTGATCCCGCAAACCTTAACTCAAATTTCCATCTTCTCCCAGCCTGAACTTACACAACTTGGGGAGACCAGGGGCGTCTCAGTGATTGGGCCCCTTCTGGGACCTCGCCTCCCTTTGCCCTGGGAGCCCCCCAGGCATCCAA
>NW_006955359.1:23214-30352 GCF_000164805.1 Carlito syrichta
TCTGCACACACACACACACTCCCCTCAATACACAGAAGCACCTAGACACACACCACTAGAAATAAACACAAACACACAACCCACCACCTACAGAAACACTGTAAAAGACACACTGTAACACCGCACATGCACACCAAGAAAGACACACAGTGCAATACACATACAGCCAGCCCTCAGTAATGTGGAGTACCCTCACCCTGTAAGACACACAAAAATCTAGCAGACACACAAAAAAATAAAAAGAACACTCACCCTGCAATACACAACATTACCCCTAAACACAGAAACACTGAGAAAGATACTTGCTGCAACACACACACATAATGGACCACAAGAAAACCACACAACAGATACAACCCTGTTACTCACATACTTCACCAGACACAGAGAAAGTCAGAAACAGATACATTTCATACAAAACACATTTACACTGTCAGACATGCTGTGATGAGACAAACATTCCCTGCAACACACACACACACACACACACACACACACACACACACACACACAATCCAAGACACAAACACACATCCTCCACCAGAGATACAGAAACATGAGACAAACACATTAAACGCACTCACCAACCACACCCCCCACCACACATACACACGCCAGCAGACACAGAAACATCCATGCAGATGTGTGCCCTCCACCCCACTGCACTCAGAGACGTCTTGCTCTGCAAAGCAGACGCTTACACCACCTGACTTGCAGAAACCATAAGAAGCACTCACACTGCAACCATAAGGCACCACCAGACACACAGAAACCGTGACTGACATGCAATCCACAATACACACATGCTTCACCAGAGCCAGATGGATACTGAGAAAGCCATTGCAACACACACTCACACACACACACACACACACACACACACACACACACACTGACAGAAAAACCCACCACAAGTAAACAGAAACAGTGACAGATACACACCCTGTAACAGACACACATAGTGCCCCAACCCTGCTATGTACTGAGGGACACCCATTCTAAAACACCCTCCACACAGATACAAGCAAGACAACGACCTTGCAAACACACACACAGACACACCTCCAGACACATGGAACACAGAGAAAGGCACGCATGATGGGAACACACCCATAGTCCTTCAGACAAGGAAACGCCAAAGCAGTCACACATGGTGTGAACACACACACAGTCCTCCAGATATGAAACACCAGGACTGGCCAATAATCTTGAAATTCATCTGAGCCCGGGGCTTCTGAAAAGCTAAATGGCTGAGAACTTACCCATTCCTTTGTGTTCTGAGAACATGAGCCCCGAAGGACCACTGTGTCTTGCTCTATTCCAAGACCCCTCCAGCCTTCCTCACAGGTCCTCTGTTCACTCTGTGGTAACCCAGGACCCTCCTTCCTGGGAGATACTCCTCACTGCTGCAGCTGACTGAGTAAAATCCTCTTCTACTGTGGTAGGGACACCTCTCCTGCAGTTGGTGTCCTGATGTGGGTGGATTGGACTTACTCCCCACCCTACTCACTGCACCCAGGACCCCGCAGGGCCCTCTATGTACTGCTCCTGACAGGTGATAGGGTGGCAGACCCTCAGTGAGTGTGACACTGGTCGTGTGCTCTGGACTCTTGTCATTGATTGCACAGCAAAAATAAGATTTTGATTTTTTCTGAGTACTTGTTTGATTTCTGGGGCCAGATCCTTTTGGTTTCATGGTCTGACCATTTGTGATCTCTTTAAACAGACTGATGGTTTATAGAGGTCCTGTCTCTTTTGGGTGAGAGATGGCAGTGTGTGGTTTGTGAGTCTTTTCTATTTGTCTGTGTATGTGTTTATTTTAAGTTTAATTAAGAATCTGTGCCCACCAGGAAGATGGTATGGTGGTGTGGCCAGCTGAATACATGGGCCATGTTCTGCTATCATGATGGATTGGCTGTCATATACACAGGGAAGAGATGTACCCACTGTTAGCATGCTTGAAAATGTGGCCATGTCAGGCATGGTGGCTCATGCCAGTAATCCTAGCAGTTTGGGAGGCAGAGGCAAGAGGATTGCCTGAGGATTTGAGACCAGCCTGGGCAACTTGGTGAGACTTTGTCTCTACAAGAAATAAAAAAATTAGCTGGGCATGGTGATGCATGCCTATAGTTCCAGCTGTTTGGAAGACTGAGGCAGAAGTAGCACCTAAGCCCACTGGGCCAAAGCTACTGCACTTCAGCCTGGGTGACAGAGTGAGACTCCTAATAAAAAAGAAAGAAAGAAAGCAAAGCAAAGAAAATGTGACCTGTTTCTTGGGTGAGACTTCCATACAAATGATTGGTAAAGCCTCTTGAGAGGACAGTGGTGTGTCAGGGTTAGAGTTAGCAGAGCAGTGGTTCAGGGAGCAGACATCAAAAGAGTTAGAAACAAGTGAGTGAATCTTCTGGGTCAGGGCTTACACAGAGGGAGAGGGGAGGAGTGGAAAGGGAGAGGGAGGCAGAAGAGGAAGGGGAGGAGGAGGCTGGAGGGGGGAGGCAAGAAGCGTTTGCAGAGAGGAAGTCCAGGAGTACAGTGGGATGTAGGGTCGCGGGTGATTCCATCTGGACGAGCCCAGCTCTTGTGTGGATGAGAGTCAGGGGTCATCTGTCCTCAGTTAAGGTTATTGTCAGGAGGAGTTGGGCTTCAGGACTGAGGTCATTCACCTGGTTGTTTAGGCTGGTTGGGTGAGGTCATGAGTCTCCTTGGGTTTGTAAGGATCTTGGCCAGAATAACTGACCTCGAGCTTTTCGTTGGTCAAGGATCCTAGAAACATAGGACCGTGGTTGGGGACTGATGGTCAGGGGTACAGTCGGCGGCGTGTCCTGGCTTCATGTTGGGAACACAGTGATCCCAAAGGTGCCGGCTGTATACATCTCCACGGGAGGTATTCCAGTGGCATTTTATGAATGTTTTATGAGTGGCGTTTTGAGAGGCGAGGTGTGAATCTGGGACATTCATTCGAAAAGTTCGGCGGTGGGCATTCCAAGTACATGCGCTGCATTCCCTGGGGCGGGCACCCTCATGAATTTGGTATGGCGTTATTTCTGCACTGAACACTGGTTGGTGGCGAGGTGGAAATGGAATAATGGTGCCATCTAGTGGTTGGCTGTGGTAGCATCTCGAGGAGCCCACACAAGTGCATGTTAACAGCCACGCAGAAAATCAGCCCAGTTCTATTTGTGTTTACCTGTGGGGCCTGCCCAGGGAATGTGATGTCCTGGGCCCAGATTGTTCCCCTATGTAGGCATAGCCAGCTGAGAAAAGCCAGAAGGTTGAGCGGCAGCATTTATAGGTAGTGCCTGATCAACATGGGCGCAGAGTGGACCAGTTGACGTCTAGGAATGTAACTGAGGTGCGGGACCCTGAACCTTAAGGGGTCCCTTTTCTGAGTCCTGGGAAGCATTTGTCAACCCAATCTCCTCTCGAGGAGGGGCTAGGGACAGCGGGATCCCATCAAGGTCCTGCTGGCACAGATGTATGAGCCACAAGGTTATGGCGCATTGTGCCCCTTCAGAAGTGACTGTGGTTGGCCAGGAAAAGGAAGGAAATTCTGACACATGCTACCGACATCGATGAACCTTGAGGATATTATTCTCAGTGAAAGAAGCTGGTGATATAAGAACAAGGACTGTATTCTCACACAAGCAAGTTCCTAGAGTAGTCTGATTCATAGAGACAGGAAGTTGGGGGAGGCAAGGGGAGGGGAGTTAGAGCTTAATGGGGACAGAATCTCAGTTTAAGATGATGAAAAAGTCCTAGAAATAGATGCTGGTGAGCCTACTTAATGCCACTGAACTATACACTTTAAAATGGTAAATTTATGTTGTGTATTTTTTAACCACAATTTAAAAAATAGGGGGGAAAATAGGGAGCAGTTGACTGAGGGGCTAGTGAATGAAGCTCTGTGTGGAACATTGTAAGCCAACCAGAAACAGCAGCGAATGATGTAGCTCTCTGCTTCCAGCATGTTAGGGCCAGGGCCTTCGTGAACCACTGGGTGAAGCTCATTGCACTCCATTGTGAGATGCCATTTGTTCTTTTGTGGGTTTTTTTTTTTTAATCAAAGTCACACTCTGTCACCCAGGCTGGAGTGCAGTGGCACACTCACGGCCACTACAGCCTCGACCTGCTGGGCTCAGGTGATCCTTCCACCTCAATCTTCCAAGTAGTTGGAACTATAGGCACATACTACCACGCCCAGCTAATTTTTTGATTTATTGTAGAGACAAGGTCTCACTAAGTTACTCAGGTTGGTATCGAATCCCTGAACTCAGGCAATCCTCTCACCTCTGCCTCCCAAAGTGCTAGGATTACAAGTGTGAGCCACCACACCCAGCACCATTTGTTCTTTTTGGTTTGAACAACAGGTCAAATAGGGCTGTTAAATGGAAAAGCAATGGGGCTTATACCCCCTTTCTTAACACATCTTGTGTAGTGGACTCAATCCTTGAAGTCCCTGCTTTAACATATATTGGACCATATTAACCATTTAAAATGGTTTGGAGGCCGGGCACAGTGTCCCAAGCCTGTAATCCCAGCACCTTACAAGACCGAAGTGAGAGGATTGCCTGAGCCCACAGGTTCGTGACCAGTCTGGACAACTTGGTGAGACCTCATCTCTACAATATATCAAAAAATTAGCCAGGCATAGTGGCGTGTGCCTGCAGTTCCAGCTACTTGGAAGGCTGAAGCAGAAGGATCACCTGAGTCTAGCAGATCAAGGCTGCGGTGGCTGTGAGTGTGCTACTGCACTCCAGCCTGGGCGACAGAGACACCTACTCAAAAAATAAAAATAAATAGATAAATAAAAATAAAAATGACTTGGAAATGTTCTCAGAATCCCATCGGCAAGGCCAACAACAAAATGTGTATTTTATTTCAATTAGAGCATCCATCGCAATAATGGAAATTCAAGAGCAGAGGGAGCCAGAACCAAGCTTAAGTTGCAAGTAAGTGGCCAAACTGTTGCACCAATGGTCAGGGTAAGGCAGACTTGTTTACCTTCTATCTTTCGCCCTAAGGACCAGAGGACATTTGTCTCTTAAATGTAGTGAGGTCTCTGGGAAAACAATGTCAATTAAGGTTATAAAAGACTGCTTAGTGTATGGGAACCAAAGGACCATGATGTCTCTACAGGCAACTGTCTTCTTTAGTGGCAAGTGTCTAGAGACATGCCATGTCCCTCACAAGGCTAGAGTGGTCACCCAGGCATGGTGGCTCACACTTGTTAGCCTAGCACTTTGGAAGACCGAGGCAGGAGGATCGCTGAGCCCAGGAGTTTTAAAAACAGACTGGGCAACAGAGCAAAACCCTGTCTCTTCAAAAACTGAAAAAATTAGCTGAGCATAGTAGCATGTCCTTGTAGTTGTAGCTATTTGGGAGGTTAAGGTGGGAGAATCACTTGAGTCCTGAAGTTTGAGTCTGCAGTGAGCCATGATCATGCTACTGCACTCCGGCTTGGGCAACAGAGCGAAACCCCATTTCTAAAATAAATAAATAGGTGAATAAATAAAAGACTGCAGTGGCCACCAACACCTGAGTTCAGGGGCTATGACAAGGCTTCCACTCCTTGAAGATTTGGGTTTGGATTCTCTGTATAATTTGGTTTGCAGCCTGGAGCTCCTAGGGTCTTACTGGACATCTGATTATTGGGGAAGCTTAAGCTGCAAAATTGCCAATCTCAGGTGGTCATTCTACAGCACATACATAGCAATCACTCTTATTTAAAGCAAGCACTATACCTGATTATGGGACCTTCAGTTGGTACTGGGCTGGCTGAATTCTTATATTCAACTAGACTGAGGGTGAATCGTCCCATTGGTTCCATCCCTGAAATGTTGGCATACAACCCATTAACTCTTGGTGCTACTTCAGGACTACTGTCCAGAAGTTGCACACTGTATATAGTCGGGAAGAGAGGATTACATTGTAAACTTTGATAGTTCTCTGGTAGGATCCCTTTAAGAAAGTGCAGCTTATCCTTCAGGAGGTTTAGATAGCCACTCTTGCCTCTTGTTGACCTAGCAGTCCAAGCTTGGAGCTTTGTGGCTTACCAAACACCATCCCAACTCAGACATGGATAGTGAGGGTGACCTGGATTGGGGTTGGAGCACAGATATTTGTTCTCATGGGAGAGTTGTCTTTGGCTATTTAAATACCTGCAGGATAATATTTGACATGCATCAAATTTGATAGTCTGGGGAGTCTTATTACAAGCTTGATAGGATACCCCCATCTTCTTAGACTTTGGTATGCACTTATTAAGTGTTCCCATGTTTCTCCACCACCAGTTGGGAGATTCCATATAAAGAATAATATGATTATTCCCTTCATGGTTGCGTTCTTCTTTTTTTAAATTTTAAATGCTATATTGAGATGATACACGTAAACACAAATCCTTATTTATAGCGTACAGCTCAGTGTTTTTTAAAGTATATTAACAGAGTTGTATAGCTATCACCGTAAGCCACTTTAGAATATTTTCATCACTCCAAAAAAGAAGTCTTGTACCCAAGAGCAATCACCCCCTATTCCCTCTATCTACTCCTAAACTGTTCTTTTTCTCTGTGGATTTGCCTATTCTGGACATTTCATATAAATGGAATCATACAATATATAGTCTTTTGTGATTGACTTCTTTCACTTAGTATACTGTTTTCAAGGCTCATCCATATTGTAACACACATCAGTTCTCTATTCATTTTTATTACCAAATCTTATGTCACTGTAAGGACATATCACATTTTCTTTATTCATTAATCAGTTAATGCATTTTTGGCTGTTTTTACTTTTTGACTATTATGAATAATGATGCTTTGAATATTTACAAGTTTTTGTGTGGACATGTTTTCATTTCTTTTGGATATGTAACTAGGAGTAGGATTGCTAGGTCATATGATAACTCTGTTTAACCTTTTGAGGAACTGTCAATTTTTTTTTCTTCCTTGAGTTGGGGTCCCACTATGTTACCCACGTTGGAGTGCAGTGGCATGATCATGGCTCACTGCAACCTTGGACTCCTGGACTCAGGTGATCCTTCCACTTTAGTCTTCTGAATAGCTGGGACTACAAGTGCACACTACCATACCTGGCTAATTTTTTGATTTTTGTAGAGATGAGGTCTTGCTGTGTTGTCTGA
>NW_006955359.1:30372-30770 GCF_000164805.1 Carlito syrichta
AAATAAAAGACTGCAGTGGCCACCAACACCTGAGTTCAGGGGCTATGACAAGGCTTCCACACCTTGAAGATTTGGGTTTGGATTCTCTGTGTAATTTGGTTTGCAGCCTGGAACTCCTAGGGTCTTACTGGACATCTTATTATTGGGGAAGCTTAAGTTGCAAAATTGCCAATCTCAGGTGGTCGTTCTACAGTACAAACATAGCAATTACTCTTATTTAAAGCAAGCACTGAATATTTAACCCATTCTACCCAGTCATTATTGTCCCCATATCCTGTTTCAATTTCTAAGGTGTGTCTCAGATTCTTGACTTTGATTACAGTCACCCTCTTTGGATCATTGCTGGAGGGGCTATACCTGATTATGGGACCTTCAGTTGGTACTGGGCTGGTTGAATT
>NW_006955359.1:30790-55196 GCF_000164805.1 Carlito syrichta
GTCAATTTTTTTTTCTTCCCTTGAGTTGGGGTCCCACTATGTTACCCACGTTGGAGTGCAGTGGCATGATCATGGCTCACTGTAACCTTTGGACTCCTGGACTCAGGTGACCCTTCCACTTTAGTCTTCTGAATAGCTGGGACTACAAGTGCACACTACCATACCTGGCTACTTTTTTGATTTTTGTAGAGATGAGGTCTTGCTGTGTTGTCTATGCTGAAAGACTGTTTTTCAAAGTGCCTTTGTCATTTTATATCCCTGTCTGCAGTGTATAAGAATTCTCATTTCTCCACATCTTCACCAACACTTAGTATCTGACTTTTTGATGATAGTCATCCAAGTGGGTATAATGTGTTTTCTCATCATGGTTTTGATTTGCAGTTCCCTGAGGACTAATGATGTTGAAAATATTTTCATGTGCTTATTGGTCATTTATATATCTTCTTTGAAGGAATGTCTGTTTAAATCTGTTGTTCATTTTAAGAATGGTTATTTGTCTTTTTATTACTGAATTGTGAGCTCTCTGTATATCCTGGATACAAATTCATTATCAAATACATCATTTGTGAATATTATCTTTCATTCTATGAGCTGTTTTTTTTACTTTCTTGGTCATGTCTTTTGAAACATCTTGCTGTTCTTTATTTGCAAAATTTTTAATTTTTAAAGTTATACAAGGAATGCTTGTACAAAATAAAAATATTAGAAATTTTTGAGTGATACATGAAAATAAAAGGAATAAACAAAATATGTATCATTTTACCCTTCAGAGGTAATCACTGTGAACATCTGGAGTTTAGTCCTTTTATTAAAATGAGATCACATTATTCATTTTTAACCTTTATAAATCTCATCAGTTGCGTCCTTCTTAACCTTACTTTAAGAGACTGGTCCACCATTTGAGACACTTCCCACCTATCATTAGATTCCCAGGAGTCCTTAGGTGCCTTTTTGATCCTAGTATAATGAGTCCATCCCTTCTCCACCATTTGGACAGCAGTCTTAGTGGTCAGGAGTGCTTGATAAGGAGCTTCCCAACTCAGTTGGAGCTTGTCCTCTCTCCAGGTCTTGAGCAGCACAAAGTCGCCAGGCTGGAAGTGATGTGGCAAACTCAGAGGAGGAGTCTGAGGGAAGATAAGGTAGCAGAGA
The DNA here is from genome assembly GCF_000164805.1 of Carlito syrichta. Lineage (NCBI taxonomy): Eukaryota > Metazoa > Chordata > Mammalia > Primates > Tarsiidae > Carlito > Carlito syrichta. The sequence goes on from NW_006955359.1 coordinate 31,940, forward strand.
CAACCAGTATAGACTCTCTCAGGAACTTGTCTTTTGTCTTCATAGTGGGCAAGTCCGTTGCCCTCTCTAAGTATGGTAACCTGTAGTAACTCATAGGATGACAAGCCCAGATCCTTTTGAGGACCTGTCCTGATCCCAAGAGGGCTATAGGGAGGGCAACTTAGTTTCTAGCATTAATTTGGTCAAATTTTTTTGAGAGTTTGATTTATTTTTTTCTACTTTTCCTGAGGATGGTGGATGCCAAGACAAATGAAAGTCCCAACACACCTGGAGTGCCCTCATTGTCCCTCATGACACCTTTGAGGTAAAGTGACTCCCATTATCTGAATTAATATTTTTTATTAGGCTGAACCTAGAAGTCACCTGCTCCAAAAGCACTTTTATTATCGACCCACTGTTGCAGTTGTTAGAGGGTGGGCCTCCACCCATCAGTGAGATGGTTACTAGTAGATATTTGAGCTTTCCAGCCTTAGGCATTTCAGTAAAGTCAATTTGGATACTTTGGAATGATCTCAGCCCTGGGGGTCTTCCCTCTTTTGTTGGCTGTCTATTACCTTTGTGTTTATCTTCTGACAGGTGATACATCTTTGAGGGACCTGTTTGGCAATGGTGTATATGCCCACACACCCATAAGTTTTTAGAAGTGTTTTGCACATTGTTTGAGATCCCCAATTACTCCCCTTATGTAATATAGTCATTAGTTCCCTCATAATTGGTTTACTAACCATCTTTCCCCCATCCAGGAAAGATTGTCTCCCCTCTTTTTTTGGAGAAGCCCCTAGTTCTCCCATTCCCTTAATTTCTTCCTCAGTAAATTGTGCTGCTTTTTTCTTTCCCCCAGTGTCACACCTGCTATCTCTGGAACAATAGTCTCAGATATATCTGCAATCCCATGAGTAGCCGAGGTGCCCAAGCAGAATAGGCCACCCAAAATTGTGTGGGATGTGTTTCCCTCTCTGCTGGGGTCCCTCTCCCACAGATGCAGAGTATCCTGGATGAGATTCCATGTTGTGAGAAACAAACTCATCCATTCAAAAATCAAAGGATGGACACAGAGACGGGAAGTGCAGCAGAAGTAAGATTTTAATGACAGTCTTTCAAGATTGGGTGTCTGGTGTGGGGGCAGAGCAGTTACTGCAAGCAATTGATTCCTAGTACACAGGTCCCTCCCCCAGTTTCTCATTTGTCAAGGACTGTGGGGTCACAATCTCTCCCAGACATTGCCTAAGGGGCTTTTGGTCCAAATAAGGTTAAAATAAGTACTTTTAACTATTTGATTGGAGAGTTTCAGCTTCCTTATTTCTAAGTAAGAAGTTTCATCACCCTAAGACAACGTAACAATCATCATGCCTCATTTTGTTCTAACAGATCTTTGGTCACATCTGCTTCGTTGTATATGCTCTTGGTCACATTAGCAGACCTCTTTCCATTTTATGAAATTAAATAATCTGTAGTTTTTCACACTGTGCCAAGAGCCTTCTGCTGGAACACCTTTGGGGTTGGTACCCATTCCATTTCTTCTGTCTCTACTTTTTCCATCTTTACCTCAAACTCTAAGCCACGAATCCAGAGTAGGAGTCAGCAAGCTTGAGTCCAGGCTAAGTCTAGCTCACTATACATTTTCAAAAACAAGATTTTACTGAAAGCCACACACCCACAGAGAAATGCTTGCTCGGGGCTAGCTAGTGCTTCTGGTCCTTTTGGCACTCGGCATAGTGATATGCCCACTGAGCCATGAGATTGCTTTATTTTATTTATTTATTTATTTATTTAGTGTCAGAATCCCACTTCTGTCCAGGCTAGAGTGCTTCAACCTGCTGGGCTCAGGCAATCCTTCCACCTCAGCCTTTTAAGTAGCCAGAACTACAGGCACACACTACCATGCCCAGCTAATTTTTTGATATAGAGATTAGGTCTCACTAAGTTGCCCAGGCTGGTCTCGAACCCCTGGGCTCAGGCAATCTTCCAAAGTGGGTTTCCTGGGTTCTCAAAGTGCTGGGATTGCAGGCTTGAGTCACTGCGCCTAGCCGAGATTGCTTTAATACTTGACATCCATCTCTAAAACATCTGTCTGCTGTGGGAAGGTGGGCCATTTTCCAAGCCACAAACACTTGGGGGAGCAAGCTAAAGTGAATTGAGGGATTAATGTGACTAGGTCTGCCTGCCCTGCTTGCTTAGTTTTTATCTCCCCCTCTCTCCCCGACCTTTTTTCCTATAAAGCTGAAGGCTACAGTAGCTGAAGGCCCTGCCACTGAGTACTGACCCCTGACCTTCACTGGCTACTTTCTAGATAACATTCACAGGCCACCATGATAACAGTGGCTTCACTTGTTTTTCAGGTACTTGTGCCAGCTCCTGTCCAGTTCAAACTGGCTGAGAACACTGACCTTTCAACCCCGTTGAAGCAAGTGCCTCAAAGTTGACCTTTTAACATCAGAGGGCCAAAACTCTACTCTCAGGTCATGCTAATGAGATAATTAAGCAGGACTAGTTTCCTAAAATAAACCACAAAGTTAATTTCTCAGGACAGGTGGCTGAGACTGCTTCTCTAGACAAGTTAATAGCCCCTGCAGAGAAAAACAGGATGTGATGAAGAACTGATTGGAGCCAGGTAGAACCAAGATGGAAACTAATTTGCCTGCTACTCAACGTTGATTCTCATTATATGTTCATATGATACATTAGTATATGAAGTAACACATCCACCAGCGCCATGACAGTTCCAACCCTACTCATTTATACTAACAATCATATATACTCAATTCTAGGAAATCTCTACCTCTTTCCCAGGAAACCCATGAATAATCTACCTTTGCTTAGCATATAATCAAGAGATAACTATAAAAATAAAATCCCAGTGATACATGGCTGTTGTTCTTCCTATAGATCGTACGGGCTGCTTTGCCTATGGGATAGCCCAATCGCTGTCATTTCAATAAATTTGATTTTATTTTCCAACTGAAACCCCAGCAATGTATGGGGGCTGCTCTGCCAATAGTGTAGCCTTCTTTCTGTTCCTTTTTTCTTTTAATAAACTCACTTTCACTTTACTTTGTTGGCTTCCTCTTGAATTCCTTCTTACACAAAGCCAAGAACCCACTTGACCTCTTGGACTCGACCCCAACTTTGGGGTTCCTCATCCAGTGTCACTAAGGAAGCCATTTTCTATAATATGTTCTGTAAAGTGTCATGAACCCCAACTGTGCTTGCACATAATAAACCTGTTGCTTCATTTCCCCATGGCCAGTCATGTTTCCTCACACCTCATGAGACCATCCCACTTCTTCAGCCTATATATGCCCCTAAGTAGTATCTTTGGGAGGAGGATTTGAGAGCTGTTCTCCTACCTCATCACTCGGTGGCCTTGCGAATAAATTTTTTCTCTTTTGCAAAACCTGTGTCACGGTGATTGGTATACTGCATACAGGCAGAATGGCTCTAGATCTGGCATTTCACTAAAAGACAGAGATTGTGTCTGTGAGTGCTATGCTGAGTGGGCGACATGTGCCCAAGTTCACAAAGTGGATCCCATACAATGCTTGAGGGTCATAACGTGCTAGCATGTTGGCAGTGTCTGAAGTTAACTCAAAGCCAGTATGATGCAGACTCAGAGACCCATCAGTGTTTTTCTACGGTCTAAATCCATAATTATTAAATACATTCTGAAATTCTAATCTAGTCATGCCATAGATTTCTGCTTTAGTTTCTCTTTCTTCTTCTTGCAGAGTTGGGTTTTGTGTGTGTATGGGGGGGGAACTGAATTATTTTTTGGAGACCTCTTGTAGTTTAGGCTACCCTCACTAGGTAAATGTTCTAGGAAGTCATCAGCATCTGCATGCCAACTAACTTTGTTGTGAGAGGCTCCATTAGGTTTTAGTAAATTTTTTTGAAGGTTCTTTTAACTTGTTTGCCCTGTAGATTCTTGATATGCACAGCACTTAAGAGGACCCATAGTCACCATTCACTCTTTTTACAACTATGCAGTTGGGTTATGGTGTCCTCTTTAGGAAGGAAGACCTGTGGTAAAACATTCAGGTCCATTATTTTAAAAAAATAGACCTCATTGGGTTTTTTTTAGAGAAGTTTTAAGTTCACAGTGAAATTGAGCAGAAAGCAAAGAGATTTCCCATATACCCTATTTCCACCCAAGTGGCATAGTCTTTCCATGACCAACATCTTTCACCAGAGGGTCAATTTGTTAACAACTGGTGATCCTGCATTGACTCATCATCATCACCCAGAGTCCATAGGTACCTTAGGATTCCCTCTTGTTATTGTACATTCTATGGGTTAGGGTATATGTATAATGACACACATATACCATTGTAGTATCACATAGCGTAGTTTCACTGCCCTAAAAATCCTCTGTGCTCCGCGTGTCCATCCTTCCCTCCTCTCAACCCCTGGGACTACTGATCTTTTTACCATCTCCATAGTTTTGTCTTTTCCAGAATGTCACAGAGGAGGCACCATACCGTATGTAACCTGTTCAGATTGGCTTCTTTCACATAGCAATATGCATTTAAGTTTCCTCCATGTCTTTTCATGGCCTGATAGCTTTTTCTTTTTTTTTTTTGAGTCAGAGTCTCATTCTGTCTCCCAGGCCAGAATGCAGTAGCACGCTCACGGCCACTGCAGCCTCGACCTGCTGCAATCCTTCCACTTCAGCCTTACAAGTAGCTGGAACTACAGGCTTGTACCACCACACCTGGCTAATTTTTTGAATTATTGTAGAAACAAGGTCTCACCCTGTTGCCTAGGTTGGTTTTGAACCCATGGGCTTAGGCAATTCTCTTGCCTCCACCTCCCAAAGTGTTGGGATTACAGGCGTGAGCCACCTCCACTATCTGGATGTATCAGAGTTCACCTACTAAAGGACATCTTGGTTCTTTCTAAGTTTTGGCAATCGTAAATAAAGCCACTACGCTCATAAACATTGACGTGTAGGTTTCTGTATGGATACACATTTCAAGGAGTGTGATTGCTAGATGGCATGATAAACGCATGTTAAGTGTCTGTCTTCCAAAGAGGTTGCACCATTTTATATTCCCACCAGCAATGCATGAGGGTCTTGTATTCTTGTCAGCATTTAAGTTTGTCAATGTTTTAAATTTTGGCCATTTGAAGATGTGTGTAGTGGTGTCTCATTATTTTAATTTGCAATTCCCCACTGACATATGATGTGGAGCATCTTTTCATATGTTTATTTGCCACATATTTATCATTTCAGTGAGGTGTCTGCTCAGATATTTTGCCCATTTTTAAGTCAGGTTGTTTCTTTTCCTACTGTTGAGTTTTAAGAGTTCTTTGCATATTTTGCATAAGGGTATTTTATCAGATATGTCTTTGGCAAATATTTTCTCCTAATCTGTGACCTGTTTTCTCATTTTCTAGGAAGTGTCTTTTCCAGAGCAGAATTTATTAATTATAATGAAGTCCAGCTTATCAATTATTTCTTTCATGGATCATGCCTTTGGTGTTGAAACTGATGTGGATTTTTCAGGTCAGTCTGGGTTTCGAGAGTGTCAGTTCAATAAGTCAGTCAGTCAGGCTCCAGAGAGGGTAATCTGGAGGGACTGGTAAGCCTAGCCCCAGAAGTGTCAGCTTTATTGGGCTGGCAAACCAAGCCCCGAGAGTGTTGCAATTCAGTGGGCTGGCAAGTCTAGCCCCTGGAGTATCTCAGCTTTGGAGTCTTTGGTTCAGCTAGTTCCCTCAACTGGCAAGCCAGGCTCTGGGGTGCAGGGCTCTTTGGCTGCGACGATCTTCTGCAGCTCTTCAGGGTGGAGGTTCTTGTCTCATGTCCAGGAACAAAGAGGGACACGGACAGCCAGAAAGTGAGAAAGCACCATGTATTGAGAGGACAGAAAATCTCCCCACAGTGGGAGGGGACCCGAAGGGTTTGCCCATCTGGGGCTGAAACCTGGTGCTTATATGGCCCTAAGTCCAAGTTGATTGGCTAGCACTAGGTGTGAACTGTAGCTGTTCCAATTGGTCAGTATTAAGGTAGGGACCTAATGGTGAGCTGATTGGTTGCTTTTCGATCCCAGCAGTGAGTTCCTAAGCTTTAGCTTGAGAGGCTTGCAGGGAGTTTTGTTTACCAATGCTGAGCCTGAGAGGCTTGCTAGGAATTCACCACATTATTACCAGAGGACCCGCCTCTCTGTCTGCCTAGCCTCTCTCCAGCTATTTCTGTCTGCCTAGCCTCTCTCGAGCTATCTCCTGCCTCATAACTGAATAGTTATTGCCAAATGCAAGGCTATCTAGATTTTCTCCTATTTTATCTTCTGGAGTTCTATTATTTTGTGCTTCACAGTTAGATATGTAATCCATTTGGGGTTAATTTATGTGAAAGGTGTAAGTTTGTGTCTAGAATCATTATTTTGAATGTCCAGTTGTTCCAGCACCACTTGAAAAGGCTATAATTTTTCCTGTGTATTTTCTTTGCTCCTTGGTCAAAGGTCAGTTGATGATATTTGTGTAGGTCTATTTCTGGACCCTCAATTCTGTTCCATGGATCTATTTGTCCAGATTTTCATCCATACCACAATGTCTTGCTTACTAAAGCTTTATATAAGTCTGGAGTCAGGTAGTTTGCATTAGCTAGGACTTCCAGTATGACGTTGAAAATAAGGGTGAGAGGGGCATTCTTGACTTCTTCCTGATCTTATGGGAAAGCATCTAGTTTCTCAATATTATTATGTCAGCGTTATATTTTTTGTAGATGTTCTTTTTTTTTTTGAGTTGGAGTCTCACTCTTTATCACCTAAATTGGAGTGCAGTGGTTGCTCCCAGCCACCGCAGCCTCGACCTGCTGGGCTCCAGCAATGCTTCTGCCTCAGCCTTCCAAGTAGCCGGGATTACAGGCATGCATTACCACGCCTGGCTGATTTTTTGATTTATTGTAGAGATGAGGTCTCGCTGCCCAGGCGGGTCTCGAACCCGCAGGCTCAGGCAATCCACTCACCTCAGCCTCCCAAAGGCACAGGATTACAGGCTGAGCCACCGAGCCGGCTTTTAGATGTTCTTTATCTGAGGAAGTTCTCAAGTTTCTATTTCTAGTTTGTTGAGGGTTTAAAAATTCTGGAGCCGGGCTTGGTGGCTCAGCCTGTAATCCCGCGTCTTTGGGAAGCTGAGGTGAGTGAATTGCCTGAGCCCGGGTGTTTGAGATCCGCCTGACCTCATCTCTACAATAAATCAAAAAATCAGCCGGGCGTGGTAGCGCATGCCTGTAATTTCGGCTACTTGGAAGGCTGAGGTGGAAGGATCACCGGAGCCCAGCAGGTCGAGGCTGCGGTGGCTGGGAGCAGCCACTGCACTCCAGTCTGGGCGACAGAGTGAGACTCCAACTCAAAAAAAAAAAAAATCTGAAATGGGTGGTAGATTTTGTCAAATGTTTTTCTGCATCTGTTAATACCATCACATGATTTTTTCTTTAGCCTGTTGATGTAATGCATTACATTAATTGACTTTTGAATGTTGAACTAGCCTTGCATACATAAAATAAATCTGACTTGGTCATGGTGTATAATTAGCTTTATGCATTGCTGGATTCAATTTGATAAATGTTTTTGGAAATTTTTGTGGCCATGTTCATAAGAGATATTGATTTATAGTTTTCTTTTCTTGTAATGCCTTTGGTTTTGGTACAAAGTTGATGCTGGCCTTATAGAATGAGTTAGGAAGTATTTCCTCTACTTGTATCTTCTGAAAGTGATAGTAGAGAAGTTATATTAATTATTCCTTAAAAGTCTGGTTAACCTATTTGGACCTGGTACTTTCTATTTTGGAAGGTTATTAATTATTGATTCACTTAAAAATACACATAGGCCTATTCAGATGGTCTATTTATTCCTGTGTGTTTTGGGAGATTGTATCTTCAGGAATTGTCCATTTCATCTAGATTACAAAATTGTTGGGCATGGAGTCACTCATAATGTTCCTTTATTATTTTTCTTCAGGGTAAAGTGTGAACACAGTCCCCAACTACCACAAATTATGCAGTCAAGTTTCCCACATTTGGAGAAATTGCAGGGATCAGCACATTCAGAGTGCAATGAATAGGCCTCGCCCTGGGAGTACCACCTTTGTGATCATGGTATCTGTCCTGTCAGGTATGTATATATTCCCTTATTATATTTTTAATGTCTGTGGGATCTGTGATAATGTCCTGTGTACCATTTCTGATATTAGAATTAGTGTTGTCTCTTTTTATCCCCCCTTAGTTAGTCTGGTTAAAGGCTTATCAATTTTATTAATCTTTTTAGAAAACAAGCTTCTGGTTTTCTCTTTTGGCTTTGTGTTTTTAAATTTCATTGATTTCTGTACTTTTAAAATTATTTTCTTTTCCTAATTACTTTTTTTTTTGAGTCAAGGTCTCACTCTGTCACCTAAGGAGTGCAGTGGCATAATCAAGACAATCATGGCTCTAGGTAGCTTCAACCTCCTGGACTCGGGTGATCTTTCCACCTCAGCATCCCAAGTTGGGACTATAGGCACACACTACCATACCCTGTATAATTTTTTGATGTTTTGTAGAGACAGGGTTACTCTATATTGTCTAGGCTGGTCTCAAACTCCTGGTCTCAAGCCATACACCCACTTAAGCCTCCCAAAGTGCTGGGATTACAGGCATGAGCCATTGCACCAGCAATTCCTTTGGATTTATTTTACTCTTTTTTTTGTAAGTTGGTAGCTTAGATTTTAGATCTTTCCTCTTTTTCAATATATGCATTTAGTACTATAAATTTCCCTCTAAGCATTGCTTTTGCTACATCCCACAAATGTTGATAAGTTGTATTTTCTTTCTTTCTTTTTTTTTTGAGTTGGAGTCTCACTCTGTCGCCCAGACTGGAGTGCAGTGGCTGCTCCCAGCCACCACAGCCTGGACCTGTGGGCTCGTGATCCTTCCGCCTCAGCCTTCCAAGTAGCTGGAATTAAAGGCATGCACTACCACGCCCGGCTGATTTTTTGATTTATTGTAGAGATGAGGTCTTGCTGCCCAGGTGGGTCTCGAACCCGCGGGCTCAGGCAATCCACTCACCTCAGCCTCCCAAAGGCGAGGGATTACAGGCTGAGCCACCGAGCCTGGCTAAGTTGTATTTTCATTTTAATTTAGTTCAAGGTTTCTTTGAGATTCCATTTTTGACCCTTGTGTTATTTAGAAATGCGTTGTTTAATCTCCAAATATGTTTGAGTTTTCCAGCTATGTTTCTGGTACTGATTTCTAATTTAATTCATTTCATTGTGTTTTAAAAGCAGGCAATGTGTAATTTTTATTCTTTTAAATTTGTTAGGGTGCATTTTGTGGGCCAGAATGGGGTTATCTTGATGTATGTTCTGAATGAGCTTGAGAAGAATGTGTATTCTGCTGTTGTTGGATGAAGTATTTTATAGATGTCAATTCCATTCAGTTGATTAATAGTGCTTTTGAGTTCAACTATGTTATGTCCTTACTGACTTTCTGCCTGCCAGATCTGTCCATTATCATGGAATGGTTTTTAAATTTCCAAGTATAGTAGTGGATTCATCTATTTTTCTTTGAGGTTCTGATTTTTTGCCTCATGTATTTGAAGCATACACACATTAAGGATTGTTATGTCTTCATCAAGAAATGACTCTTTTATTATTATGTAATGCCCTTTGTTGTCACTGATAACTTTCCTTGGTCTAAAGTCTGCTCTGTCTCAAATTAATTCAGCTACTTCCACTTTCTTTTGATTAGTGTTAACATGGCATATCTTTCTCCATCCCTTTACTTTTAAGTTATTTGTGTCTATCTTTTCTCTTTAAGTTGGAGTCTCACTCTGTTGCCCAGGCTGGAGTACAGTGGCAGGCATGCTGATGGCCACCCCTGTGTCCACCTGCTGGGCTCAGATGATTCTTCTGCCTCAACTTTTCAAGTAGCTGGAACTACAGGTGCATGCTACCATGCTGAGCTAATTTTTTTGATTTATTGTAGAGATGAGGTCTCACTAAGTTGCCTAGGTTGTTGAACCCGTGGGCTCAGGCAATCCCTTCACCTCGGATTATAGGTTTGAGCCACTGTACTCACCCTATTTGTGTCTATCTTTAAAGTGGGTTTCTTATATACAGATTATAGTTGGATTTTGTTTTTGACCCACTCAGATAATCTCTGTCTTTATTTTTTCTTTTTTGAATTGGAATCTCACTCTGTTGCCCAGGCTGGAGTGCAGTAGTGTGATCATGGCTCACTGCAGCCTCCACCTCCTATACTCAGGCACTCCTTCTATCTCAGCCTCCAGAATAGCTAGGACCACCACACCTGGCTAATTTTTAAAATTTTTGTAGAGATGAGGTCTCACTATGTTGCCTAGACTGGTCTCAAAGTCCTGGGCTCAAGCAGTTTTCTTGCCTCAGCCTACCAAAGTGTTGGCATTACAGTCGTGAGCTACTGCACCCAGCCTTATCAGTGTTTTTGACATCGTTGGTGACTATTGACATTTGAAGTAATTATTAATATAATTGGACCAATATCTATCATATGTCACTGTTTTCTATTTGATGTCCTTGTTCTTTTTTCTTACTTTTTTTTGAGTTGGAGTCTCACCCTGTCACCCAGGCTGGAGAGCAGTGGCACACTCATGGCCATTGCAGTCTTGACCTGCTGGACTCAGGCAATTCTTCCACTCCAGTCTTCCAAGTAGCTGGAACCATAGGCGTGTGCCACCACACTTGACTAATTTTTTTTAATTGTAGAGAAGTGGTCTTTAGTTGCCTAGGCTGGTCTTGAACCCCTGGGCTTAGGAAATCTTCTTTTCTCCCCTCCCAAAGTGCTGGGATTACAGCCATGAGTCACCATGCCCGGCCCCTTTTTCTTATTTTTGTCTATCTTTTTTTTTCTGCCTTTTGCAGTTTTAATTGAGCATATTATTCCATTTTTCTCTTTTCTTGGCATATTAATTATACTTTTTAAAAGCTTTTTAAGTGGATCAATATAGAGCTTGCATCATATGTTTATAATTAATCCAAGTCATCTTTCAAATGACACTATTTTACTTTATGGGTAGTGCAAGTACCTTATAATAATAAAATAGGCCGGGTGCGGTGGCTCAAGCCTATAATTCCACACTTTGGGAGACCGAGGTGAGGGGGATTGCCTGAGCCCGTGGGTTTGAAAACAGCCTGGGCAACTTGGCAAGGCCTCATCTCTACAAAAATCAAAAAATTAGCTGGGCATGGTAGCACGTGCCTGTAGTTCTGGCAACTTAGAAGGCTGAGGTGGAAGGATTGCCTGAGTCCAGCAGGTCAACGCTGGGGTGGCTGTGAGTGTGCCACTGCACTCCAGGCTAGGTGATGGACTGAGACTCCAACTCAAAAATAAGTAAATAAATTAAATAATCCTACTTTTTCCCTCCTGCCTCTTGGGTCGCTGCTGTCATTTCAATTTTATATAGCTATAAGAATTGAAAACATGGCCGGGCTTGGTGGCTCAGCCTGTAATCCCGCGCCTTTGGGAGGCTGAGGTGAGTGGATTGCCTGAGCCCGCGGGTTCGAGACCCGCCTGGGCAGTGAGACCTCATCTCTACAATAAATAATAATAATAATTAAATCAGCCGGACATGGTAGCACATGCCTGTAATTCCAGCTACTTGGAAGGCTGAGGCGGAAGGATCGCCAGAGCCCAGCAGGTTGAGGCTGCGGTGGCCAGGAGTGGCCACTGCACTCCAGTCTGGGCGACAGAGTGAGACTCCAACTCAAAAAATAAAAATAAATTTAAAATACAAAATAAATAAAAAGAATTGAAAACATTGTTGCTATAATTATTTTGAGCAAGTTGTTACATGCCACATCAATTAAGAATAAGAAAAAATAAAATATTTTTATTTTAACTTCACTTATTCCTTCTCTAATGTTCTTTCTTCATTTAGACCTGAATTTCTAACTATGTTATTTTCCTTCTCTCTGAAGATTTTTTTTTACTTTGAGTCAGAGTCTCACTCTTTGTCACTCAGGGTGGAGTGCAGTGGCACACAGCTTCGATCTGCTGGGCTCAGGTGATCCTTCTGCCTCAGCCTTCCAAGTAGCTGGGATTGTAGATGTGCCACTACACCCAGTGAATTTTTTTAATTTAGAGACAAGGTTTTTGGTTTTATGACCTTATCCTCCCTCTCTCGCCATGTTACTCAGGCTGGTTTTGAACTCCTGGGCTCAGGCAATCCTCTCGCCTCAGCCTTCCAAAGTGTTGGGATTACAAGCATGAGCCACTGCACTTGACCTGAAGAACTTCTTTTAACATTTCTTGCAAGATTGGTCTACTGGCAATACATTTTCTCAATTTTTGTTTGTCTGGGAAGATGAGGTCTCGCCAAGTTGCCCAGGCTGGTCTTGAACCCATGGGCTCTGGCATTCCTCTCACCTGTGCCTCCCAAAGTGCTGGGGTTATAGGTGTGAGTCACCATACCCAGTCAATATATTTTTTTCACCTTTGAGTTTTTAAAAATGGCTTGATTATACTCCAAAATATAGACATTTTGGCATTTATCCTTCTCAGTGTTCTCTGTAAGCTCCTGGATCTGTGGTCTAGTATCTGACATTAATTTTGGAAAATTCTCAGTCATTGCTTCCAACTATGTTTTTTTCTTTTAGTATGCCTTGTAATTTTTTGTTGCAAGCCAGACATGATCTATTAGGTAAAAGGTACTGTGTTTAGTGATTTGGTAGTAAGGTGTGCAGGGTAGGGAAGCATTCTATAGTCCTGTAACTAGGTTTCAGACTTTTAGGAAGCCTGCACTTCTGTGATGTGACCTTCACGAGTGCTTCTCCATTTTTTCCCCACTATATGTGGGACAGGATGACTAGAGGGAGTTGGAAATGGATCATTTCCCTTCCCCCAAGTTGGTTAGGCTCTGGGATGATATAATCCCACTAGGTCAGGTTCTGGTAAAATAGTTTCTCTTGAGGGGAAGCCATGTTAAGAACCGAATGTTCTTGGTATATTTCAAAATGACTTCTTTCTTCTCTTCCTGCTGGAAGCACAAGTGGATTTTTCTCCAGTCTTTATTGTGAAAACCTAGTAGAAAAAAACAAACTACTAGAATCCTTGGGAGGTTTTTAGCTCTCAAACTTGTCTCTCACTGAGTTTCCAGGAATTACAATTAGAGTTTAGGTTTCCCAGTGCTTGTTCCTACAGAAGTTGCTGCTCATGGGTTTCTATTCCAGTAATTTGTGATTTTCTGTACCTTCTTCTCTGTCTCTTCAGTTTTGAGGGTAGCAGTTTGTCCTGTGAATTCAATTCTCTGATTTGTTAATTTTCAATTTGATCAGATTTTTACTTGTTGTTTGGATGTAGTGATGACTTTCGAGCTCCTTACATGCCAGTAAAGGGTCACTTTTCATATGCATTGTGACACTGAACACCAGGGTGTTTTTCTCTATAACTCTGAGGATCAGGATTTGTATTCCAACAGAGGCATGAGAGGCAGCAGTTGCAGAGCCTTTTTAAGCCTTGTGGGGTCATTGTAAGTCATCTGCTCTTAGGAGTGGAGGGCCTCAGCATGTCACATGACTTTCCTTTTAAAATACCAACTGTTCATGATGGTCCCCTGTTATGTCCTGGTCAAAATACTTATGGGAAATATTACCTTTGTTTCTTCTAAAAAATATTCAGTCTAAGTTGAGAGTGCCCAAGAGGTTTTTGGTTTTATGTCCCTATCCTCCCACTCTGCATGCCCATATAACCAACCTGCCATAAAAACCCTGGACACTATTGTGATAAATGTACTCACCTGTCCAAAATCAAAGGATGGACACAGAGATGTGGAGTGCAGCAGAAGCGAGACTTTAATGACCGTCTTGCAAGATTGGGTGGCAGGCATGCCAAAGTAGGAAGAATCAACACTTTTATCCCTAAAATGCATGTCCCTCTCCTAGTTCCTTATTGGAGGAATACTTGCAGGAGTTACATGCTTTGCCGTAGGACGCCTACATGTTACATGTTGATTGGTTTTACGGAATTATCTTATTTACATGTCCTGTTTGCTGATTGGCTTACAGGATTGCTGTTCTGATTGGTTCCCTCTAAAATTTGAACATGAAAACATGCCAAAGTGAAAGCCGGAGAAAAAAGAGAACAAAGAAGTAGGAAGTGACTCAGCAAAGGCATTTAAACATGGCTCAGGGTTCATTTTGAAAATAAGTCATTCAATTTCTTACACTACGGTTTGGGAGAGCTTCTCTAATTGGCCACTTTGCTTGTGTTGCCACACTCTGTTGTTGGGGGGATTAAGCAAGTCCCCATGTGGCTCCACTGGGAGTGGACATTTGGAAACTTCTGACTGGTTTCTTCTTTGACTTATGCACCTTTTCCTTTTGCTGATATTAATCTGTATCCTATTGTTGTAATAAACCATAACTAGTTCTGAGTTCTGTGAATCATCAGGCTTCAGGGTGGTCTTGGGGACTCTTGATACAACACCTTAACCCAGTGGGGATAATTGTAGGATGGACCAACAGCTGTTGTGGCTTTGTTTAACTGCTGCTGCAGATCAACATGCTAAAGGGAGTCTCTGCTACTAGCTTTAACCAGGACCAGTAAAGCCAAAGAGGTGGTATTTTCAACTACGCTGTCAGCTTAGATCCTCAAGTTCTTGTCTTGTGACTGAGAAAATCAAGGAATGTAAATGCCAAAAGGATGAGTGAAAGGAGTTTATTAAGCAACAGAAAGCTCTCAAGAAGAGAGGGCCCCCGAAATGGGTTACCTGCAGTGGCGGAGTGTTCTGTGTTTTTCTCTCTCCCTTCTAGGGGTGTTTTCCTCATTTGCATCTCACCTGCCTCTCAACCTCCTAGTAGTTTCCTTGTCCCAGGCTCTACTGTGCATGTGTGCTCTTGTCCAAAGTTACTCTGTCTTGATTATTACCCATAAGTACCACAGAAAAGTCCACAGGGGCAGGGAACCTCAATGCTAATATGATGCTAATGATATTATAATAAGCTTAGGTCAAGTTAGGACACTTAGTTAAGCTATTGTGCTTGTGTCCAAATGGCAAAAAGTCCCTTTGAACAAAACATCCTGGTTTAAGTGGATGCTCTTAACCACATTAACCATATTTTCAATTGCTTGTTATATAGTGGGGGTGGTGCAGGGACTTTCTGTCAGGTGTTACTTCTCCTTGAGACCCTCCCTGTCTATCTGCCTAGCTGGCTTCTGACTATCTCCTCTCTCAGTAATCATCATGGGGTGTGCCCTTGTGCTGAACACATTCAATGGACTACTATCATTAGAAGCATAGAGAGGACCCCCAAGTAGATCCCACAATCACTCTAAAAACAATTCTACAGGGGGAGAAAATGAAACTGAGATCTGCGATTTGACTTGTTTGTAAAATCAAAGTTTATTAAAATAATGTACACAATTCAAATATGGAAAGTGTCTAACTGGCTTTTGTGCCAATATAATACTGACTCTGAATTAATTTTAACTTCTTCCAAGATGTGTAAACTGGCCTCTATATCATGTGACATTCAAATGAATAATTTACAGAATCCACTGGACTTCTAGAAATGGATGTGCAGTTTCCACTAGCCCTGCATCTCTAACATGACTCCCATGGTTTTCTTGCTCCACCAGATGTTCATGGCATGAAAAATGTGGGCATTAACCTTAACTCTCACCCTAAGCCTAACCTCTAAACACCCTAACCCTCACCCTGATTCCTAACCATGCTGGCCCCTATCCCTAACCTAAACTGAATCCCCAGGCAAATCCCATCCTGAACCCAAACCCTAACTCATTTCCTCTGACCTTGTCCTGATCCCTTTGACCTTTCAAGTAGGCAAGATGTGTCTGGTGTTAGGAAGGTCATTTGACTCTCCACTGCTTGGGAGAGCTTGGGGACAAGAGGCAAATCCCTCTGCCCTCCTCTCACCTTCCAGTCTCTACCTGAGCTCCCTCTGGCATAACCTACTTGGAAGCAAGCTGGCAAGGAACACAGTGGGCAGAGTTCCAGGCTCAGCAGCCCGGAGTGGGTGTGGCTGACACCCGGCTCCATCTATCCCAGGCTTCACACACCCTACTCCCCAATTCAGTCACATCATGGCTTTGGTCCAGATGGGAAAAGTCGTGCCATTCTGGAGTACTGCCACAAAGACAACAAAGGACCCTATGCTTCATTTTTCAAACTGGAAATTGCTTATTGTAGTGCTTACAAAAGTACAAATGCTTGCCATTTTAATAATTCAGAAAATTAGAAGTTTAGAAAGTGAGAGGAACTAGCACATCTCATCGCAGACACTCCATATCATAGGAGGTCTTTTATGGATTCCTGCCCAGCATCTATAGTACATTCTGGGGGAGAGCAGGGCCCTGCCTTCTTTGTTCTTTTTTTGGAGCAAACAGAGCAATCACATCAGTGGAGCTCAGCCAGCTGGTGGGTGCTGAGTTTGGGTTCAGCCCTCCTTGCTGGGTGCAGGAGGAAGACCTCAGCCACTGGTGGTTTGTTTCCAGGCAAAACCAGAGTGAACTCTTGGGTTCACTTTTTAATATTTTTAAGAGATAGGGTCTTGGCCAGACTTGGTGCCTCAGCCTGTAATTCCAGCACTTTGGGAGGCTGAGGTGAGTGCATTGCCTGGGTTCATGGGTTCGAGACCAGCCCAGGTAACTGGGTGAGACCTCATCTCTACAACAAATCAAAAAATTAGCCAGTGTGGTAGTGCACTCCTGTAGTTCTAGCTACTCAGAAGACTGAAGTGGAAGGATCACTGGAGCCTATCAGGTCGATGCTGGGGCGACTGTGAGTGTGCCATTGCACTCCATCCTGGGTGACAGAGTGAGACTCCAACTAAAAAGAGAGAGAGAGAGAGAGAGAAAGAAAAAGGAATGAGACAGGGTCTCTTAAAAAGAAAAGAAAGGCAGGCTTTTTATTTCCAAGTAATTTGTTTGCTTGGAAAGCTCAGTAAATTGATTAACTGTGAGAGACCTTCTAGAATAAGGTTTTGTTTCTAAGCGTAAAAACAAAACAAAATAGTCCATCAATACTTTTCCTATATATCTCATATGGAAAGACTCATTATAAACCCCACAAAGTTAGAATAAATTTAAGAATGTATGTAAGAACATGTGGGAAAAAAAGATACAACTTGTCTGATGGCTAGAAGTAGATTTGAATAGTTATCTACCATGTCCTTTCATGTGAAGACTTCCAGTGTAAAATGATATTAATTCCTTACAAAGCCAAGTCTAATCAAAGTCCCAATGAAGTATGCAGGGGCATGAAGAAGGTGTATTTGGAGAAAATGACTTCTACAATACTTGTAACAAGAAATTTATAAAATACCTTTTTTTGAGTCAGAGTCTCACTCTGTCACCCAAGTTGGAGTGCATGGCACATTCATGGCCACCACAATCTTAACCTGCTGGACTCAGTCTCAACCTTCTGTCTTAGTCTTCCAAGTAGTTGGAACAATAGGCATGCTACCACACCTGGCTGACTTCTTGATTATTGTAGAGATGAGGTCTGTGAAGTTGCCCAGTCTGGTCTCAAACTCCTGGGCTCAGGCAATCCTCTTGTCTTGGCCTACCAAAGTGCTAGAATTACAGGCATGTGCCTGACCCAAAAAAGCCTTTTTAAATACCTGCTAAAAATGTGGCCCTGCTGCTACCAAATTTTAAGTTAATTAAGAAGCTACCAGAAAAGGATAGACAGCTTTATGAAACAGAGAAGAATGCAATTCAAGAATGATTTAAAAGTTAAATGAACAAAAAAAGTATAGAAGGAAGAGGTTTCTAAGAGCCAAGGGGGGAAAAAACCTAATAGGCCTTATTACACAGAATTGAAAAACCTCTGTGTATTAAAAATGTTGTAACAAACATAGAAAATATACATGCCAAGGGGATATATATATGTATGAATATATGTATGTATAAATATGCACATCTGTGTGTGTGTGTGTATATATATATATATATATATATATACATATATATATATATATATATATACAGAAAAAATCAAAGAGTAGTGGATAAAAGACAGACAAAGGCAATACAAATGAAGAGAAAAATAAATGGTCAACAGACAGTGAAAATAATATTCTTAATGCATCAAAATGGCAAATATAAGGCCAAGGAGATGGTACTGTTTGAGTCCAGGAGTTTGGGACCAGTTTGGGCAACACAGTGAGACCCTATCTCTAGCAAAAAAAAAAAAAAAAAAAATTAGCCAAGTGTGGTGGGATGGGTCTGTAGTCCCAGCTATTCAGAAGGCTGTGGCAGAGGAATCAACTTAGCCCGTTGAGGCTACAGTGAGCCATGATGGTGCAACTGAACTCCATCCTGGGCAACAGAGTGACACTCTTAACTAAAAAAACAACAACAACAAAAAAAAAACGAGGTAGTCCCTGTGCTGGCAAAGATGTGGGGACATGGGGACATGGGAGTGGACAGGGAGTGCTCACATTGCACCATAAGGTTGGTCTCTTCTAGAAATACAAATGACCTTGTAGTGTTCATAACCTTCACCTGGTAACTGCACTTCTCAGAATTTATTCTGAGGAAATAATTAAAGATGGGCACAGAGATTTAGGTTCAAGAATTATTTATGGACATAAGCAAGCTTGATGTTCAACAATAGAAGAACAGACAAATCTTGATATAGCTATAGGACAGAAAAATAATGGGGTCATCCATCATGTGTTCGAAAAATATTTCATACCATGGAAAATACTTATCATAAAATGCTAAATGAAAAAGGATAAAAATATTCTATAGAATATGAATCTTTTCTTCTAAAAGCCAAAGCATATGTTTACATGTATAGAAACAAACCAGAAAGAAATGTATCTAAAATGCCAATAGTACTTTTCTACAGGTAACAATCCAATAACTGATATTGAGGGTCATTTTATTCTCATAATTTTGTGATTATTTGTCGTGTCCTCAATATATGCATATTGCTTATATAACCAGCAGAAAGTGTTATTTATATGGAAATAAAAGAAAAATACCAAGACTTCAATGGAAAGAGGGACAAAGGGCATATTCAAATATATATATTTTTAAGGCCAACAATAAAAGCATTTCCAATATTTAACCTCATCAGTTATCAAAGATGTAAAGTAAAATAATAAGATGCTGATTATTCCTATTACTATTCAATAGTAATATACTTATTATTCAGCTTATTAAATTCAAAGTATTGCAGGGCAGACAGTAGGCACAGTGTACAAGACCCCCCAAAATTTTAATTTTAATTTATTTTAAATTAAGAAAGAGAATATGATAATAATGAATCAATAATGAATATTTTTCTTTTACCAGTGCAGTCATAAAACAGGACTCTTCCTATTTGTTTTAAAGGAGCAGACCTGTGACTGTCATGATGTGGCCCTGGGGACTGTACTGTGAGGCCAATACCAATACTCTTGAAGAAAGCAACAGGACAACACACACCAAGGACCATGAAGACATCATCAGCGAGCACTGAGCAAAGGGCATCTGGAAACCCAATTGTTAACAGGAGGTGAAAAGCAGGAAACTTTTCTATCTGATCACTATTGTTGATTTGATTTCTTAATAATGAAATGAAACCAACAACCTACTAAAATAACTCCTGAAGATGTTTATTTCTTTTATCTCAAAGTTTCACTTCTGGAAATCTAAAGAAACACCAAAGCAGTAAAATGCAAAATGATGCCCAGCGAAGATCTATGATAAAGAAAACCATGATAATAACTTCAACATCCAACAAAAGAACTTCTGATAGACCCAACAGAGCACTTGCCTCTGTTTAGAATTGTAATTACAAGGGCAATCCAGTTACCTGGGGGAAAAAAATTCTGCTATCCTGCTAAGGAGCAAAAAAGATTAAAATCATAGATACACTAGATTAGAAGTAATGCAAGACTCTACTATGAAAAAGACAGAGGGTAACATATCAAAGTGTGAAATGCAGTTTTATTAAGAATCATTGGTATTTTATTTTTTGAAGTCCACATTTTTGAGTGTGGTTATTTTGACTGCATAATTTAAAACCATGTCACAAACTATAGCATTCTATACAAATGTACAGTATTATCCCTGAAAGGGAAGTTTATTCTTGTTTAGGACTAAGTAGAAATAACATTCACTCCAGATGAACTCTGCCTTTCTATCCCTGCCAAGAGTGTCAGAACAGGGGAGGCTCACCTTTTCCAGGGTTTGTGCAACAGCCTCAAGGGGGACAGCCATGGAGTCCACCTTTGCCCTGGAGTATGGCTCCTCTCTCCAGTGAAGGCTGGGAGGGGCTTCCTCTCTGAGATAGGCTGGTGTCCCTCAGTACATGGTGCCAGGAGGGTCCCTGCAAGGGGGCCTAACCAGCCCAGGTAGCCCCAACCCCATCTGGCCCACCTCAGTCAGAGAAGTGGAGCTTCCAGACATCCATTCTGATGCCGTGCCCATCTTCCCTGGGTGTTCCCAACTTCCCATCAGGGACTAAGTAGTAAGGTGTGATGCTGGCTGTGACCTGGCTGTGCTGATAGTGGGCCATGCTCTGCTCTGGGAAGACGTCTAATTGTGTTATAAGTAACACACAATGCTGCAGTAATTTGTATGAGGTAAGCCCAGGAAATTCACTTTTTCCCAAATGCCCACCATTCAAGATTATTCTCCCAACCAAGAATATAATAATGTTCACCAGGAAGTAATGCTATTCATATTTTTTTGTTTTATTATTGTTATTCTTCTGAAAAGTTTACAGAGGAAATTCCCAATTGAACCTACATCAGGAGATTGTCTGAGGACACAGTGACATAGCTTCTTCTGATCTGCAGGAAAGATCTATTCCCCTTCTCAATGACTCCCAGGCCCATCAAACAGGTGACAGGACTACCATGAATGGCCCTTAAGCCACTTCTAAAGTGCATCTCTTCCAGGGGAGCGCCAGGCATGGAGATCCGATGGAGCAATAAGGCAGGGCTCACGCATCTGGGGAAGCTAGCACCTGGATCTAGGAGCCGGGAAGGAACAGGAGAATGTTTCTCTTAGGGCAACTCAGAAAGTAGCCCCCAACACGAGACCATGTCAGTTAGCTGTGAGGTTTGCTCCCCAGCGGGAACTTCCTGCCAGTTGGTGGATGAGCCACACACAATAGCTTTGCCACATCCAATGTGTCCATCGGGGTCACGTCCCTCACCCCCACATCTCCTGCTTCCAGCAGGCTGCTGGGCACATAGTATGTGCTCAGCAAGTGTTTGTTGAGCTGGATGGCAAAAGACCTCCCTTCGTCATGCAGCCTGCGGTGCTCCGCAAGGTGTGAACTCCAGCTGAACATCTCGCCACACTCGTCACACATGAAGGGCTTCTCTCTGGAGTGAACTTTCTGGTATTTGATGAGACAGTGGTTCTGGCTGAAGGCCTTGCCACATTTGTGGCACTTGTAGGGTTTTTCCCCAGTGTGGATGCGCTGGTGCACTATGAGTGATGAGTGGCAGCTGAAGGCCTTCCAGCACTTGCTGCAGTCAAAGGGCTTCTAACCCGTGTGGATACGCTGGTGCACGATGAGGTAGGAGTGGGAGCTGAAGGCCTCACCACACTCATTGCACTTGAAGGGCCTCTCACCACTGTGGAAGCGTCGGTGCACTAGGAGGTAGGCATGGCAGCTGAAGGCCTTCCCGCTGTCAGTGCACTTGAAGGGCTTCTCGCCTGTGTGTGTCCTCTGGTGCAGCGTGAGGCATGAGCGGCTGTTGAAGGCCTTCTCACACTCGCTGCATTTGAATGGCCTGTCCCTATTGTGGATCTTCTCATGTACCATGAGGGATGAGTGGCAGGCAAAGGCCTTGCCACACACGCCACACTTGTAGGGTTTCTCGCCTGTGTGGATGCGGTGGTGGCGTGTGAGGTGCGTGAGCTGGTTGAAGGCCTTGCCACACTTGCCGCACTTGTAGGGCTTCTCGCCAGTGTGCACTTGCAGGTGCATGTCGAGCAGTGAGCTGCAGCTAAAGGCCTTTTCGCAGACACTACACTTGTAGGGCCGCTCACCTGTGTGGAGCCAGTGGTGCACGTGGAGGGACGAGTGGCAACTGAAGGCCTTGCTGGAATCACCACAAAAGAAGGGCTTCTCACCTGTGTGAATACGCTGGCGCTCCAGTAGGTTGGTGCTCCAGGTGCAGTCCTTGCGGCACTCGGTGCACTTGTAGGCCTTCTTCTGGCTGTGCCAGCACCAGTGCAATGTGAGGGAAGTGCTCTGGGGAAGGCTTTCCCACATTCACCACACACAAACAGGTTCCCACAGTATCCGCTTGTGCATGGGGGAACTTTCCTTGCTTCCCTGATCTGAGAGAGGTTTCCCCTGCACACACACTTGGGGAGGCTTTGGTTCTACCCTCCACAGACTGAACGTCCTCCATGCGAGTGTGCAGAGTGTCCTTCCATGGGAAGGCCTTGCTGGGCAAACAGGGTGCACTTAAGAGGGAAAATTTCCTCAGACTCGCTTTGTCCCCAACAGCTCTACTCCATGGGGATGTCCCCAGGGGTGGTAGGCTCTTGCTTCCAGGGTGCAGCCAGGCTCCTCTGGAGAGCATTTACCTGGTCCTCCCAGGCCCATGCCCTGCCTAGGCTGGTGTCATGAAGGCTGGGCCTTGTCAGCTGCTCCACAATCAGCTCTGGGAATGGTTCTTTTTTTGCAAATATCCTGTTGCTGGGACAACTCTTCCTTTATCTCAGGTCTAGGCTCCCATTCTGCAAGAAATGGAAAATGAAATTTTCTGTAAGCAGGTGAAAGCATGGTCCTGGAATTCAGATTGAGAGCCAATTAGGGGTGAGAATTAGTTCAGACAAGAATAAAAACCACAGAGCAAAAACCAGTAGAGTCAAAGAGTAGATATGAAGGCAGAGGCAAAGGAGTGTCCAGCATGAGGTGTGTGAGCCAGAGAAGGGAAGAGGAGATGGGAGGAGCTGCTGGAGCAGAAAGACCTGGAGAGGTGAGAAGCTAAGGGAATCTCAGAAAGACACCAAGAGGGCCAGAGTTCACAGAGTCAGTGATCAGGACTTGAGTGTTTCATGGGAACATTGACTGACTGCCTGTTGTTTGTGAACTCCATGTCAGGTGCTGGGCATAAACACAGGTGAATACAAGTCTACAAAGATAAATTAAAATGTTCCCTGCAGTCAAAAAAGAAAAAAAAGGATCTTCCAACCCCCACAGCCCTGTGCATTCCCCTTGGAACACTGGGAACTGCACAGGCTTTCTGTCTTGAGATGCAAACACATCTTTTCCAATGTGAAGTGAGCCTCCTGTTTTGTGTCCTTGACACCCATAAAATGAGA
>NW_006955360.1:0-828 GCF_000164805.1 Carlito syrichta
CTAGCGGTTCAATTCACCTGGCTAGTTAGTTAGCTAGCTAGTTAAGTCAGCTGGCTAGCCAGCTTGCTAACGTAAGTCAGCTAGGTAAGTCAGATGGCTAGAAAGCTGGCTAGATAGCCAGCTTGTTAAGTCAACTGGCTAGACAACTGACTAGCTGGTTAAGCCAGCTTAAGTCAGCTGGCAATCAGCTGCCTAACTAGATAAGTCAACTCATTAAGTCGGTTGGCTATCCAGCTGGTTAGCTAGTTAAAAGGTAATTAAGTCATGTGGTAGCCATCTGGCTAGTTAGTTATTTCAGCTAGTTAATTCAGGTGGCTAGCTGGGAAGGAAGCTAGGAAGGAAGCTACATAAGACAGCTAGTTATGTTGGCTAGCTAGCTAGTTAAGTCAGCTAGTTAAGTCAGTTGGCTAGCTAGAGAGATAGCTAGGTAGCTAGATAGTTGCACTAGCTAGTTAAGCACACTGACTACCTTGGTCGCTAGCTGGTTAAGTCAGCTAGTTAAGTCCGCTTGCTAGCTAATTAAGTCAGTGAGTTAAGTCAGCTGGCAGGCCAGATATTTAGCTGGTTAGCTAGCTAGTTAAGTAAGCAGACTAGTCAGTTAACTAGTTAGTTAAATAGCCTAGTTAAGTAAGCTCAATAGCCAACTGGATAGTTAGGTAGCTAAGTAGTTAAGTCAGCTGTCAAGCCAGCAGACTATGTAGATAGCTACCTAGTTATGTCAGCTGGCTATCCAGCTGGCTAGCTAGGTATCTAGGCAGTTAGGTCAGCCAGCTAGCCAGCTGGCTAGCTAGTTAAGTCACCTACTTAAGTCAGCTGGCTAGACAGGTG
>NW_006955361.1:0-319 GCF_000164805.1 Carlito syrichta
AAAAGAATCTCAGGTGAGCAAGAAAGCTATAGTGGGGGGGGAGTGCATAAGTAAACACAGCCATGTTCATCAACCAGGAAAATTGGGGAACACCAAGTAAGTGGAATTGAATGTACAAGTTAGACAAGAATCAAAAATTCCAGGCCTATGAGGCTGAAAAGTAGCGGAGATAAAGATTCTTCCTCTGATATTCACTGGGATAGTCCATTTAGGGAATGTTCAGGACTTGGGGGAATTGCCCTTGTACTATAAACAATGGGAAATGACCAGGAAGGCTGCAATGTCCATATGGGAATGGGAAAACCCTCCAGAACTGGGT
>NW_006955362.1:0-752 GCF_000164805.1 Carlito syrichta
CTACTTCTGGGTTTTTTCCACAGGGTTCTGTAAGGCCAGATTCCTTAATCCAAGGAATCATCTTGCCATTTGTTAATGTGATCACTGTCTTCAGGTTTACCTCGTAGTCCAGAAACTACTGCTGCACAATCGTTTTGGTATTCAGAATATGGGATTAAGGGTTCTCACATTTTTAGGACGTATTCTTAAGTGGGATCCAGAAATCTTGAATTCCTAGTCCCTGGGAAACTTTTGGGTCTATGAATATTGTTAAGTAAGAGTTTGTATTTCCAAAATACAAATAATGGTCCACTTGTTTCACAGGGTGCTGTAAGGTCAGATTCCACAATCCATGCAATCATCTGCCATTTGTTAATGTGATCACTGGCTTCAGGTTTACTTCGTAATCCAGAAACTACTGCTGGACATTCGTTTTCACATTGAGAATGTGGGATTGGGGGTTCCCACATATTTAGGTGCATTCTTAAGGGGGAACCAGCGATAATCGATTCCAGGTCCCTGGGAAACTTCTTGTCGTATGTGTATTGGTATGTAAGAGTTTGTACTTCCACGTCACCAGAAAACGTCCGGACGTCTTCCTGATATTAAAAAAAGAATGTGGGTTATGGGAAGCCTCAATCCATTTCTACAGGGCTTCGTTATAAGGGCTTATTTGGAATCTGGGCTTCTAGTTCTCAAAAATTCTTCAGAGTACGTTTCCACTTGGAAAGGACAAGTGTCATTATAGATTCCCAGCAACCTTCTGGTCCTCT
>NW_006955363.1:0-1145 GCF_000164805.1 Carlito syrichta
TAGTCCACACATAAAGAGTAAAATTTAATGATTTTCTTTCATGATAGAATATCAACATAATTTATTTGGGAATTTTTTTTTTACATGGGAGATTTGTCTTTTCTCCCTCAACTTTTTGTTTATTCAATTATTTATGTTAGTGGGAACTCATTTTTTATGCTTTGAGATGATTAAATATGATATCACTTTTTTTTTTTTGCCTACATTGTCTCAGTTTTTACCTTTAGAAATCTTTAAATTTACTGTTGTTTTCTTTCAACATGTTCTTTAGATATAGATATTGTTGTTTTTGTTGATCACCTCCTTATTTTTTGGCCTATACACTGTCCCAGATTCAAATTGTAGATTTCTTTATGCCATCCTAGGACTATATATATCTCAAAAATGCCTTGTATCCTTTTATTATAAAATGACATTAGAAAGAAGAACCTGGAAACTAATATGCTCATTCCATTTCTGGCAATAGTAATTTGTGTCTTGTTTCATTTATTTCTGGTTATCCTGGAGAGAAATTTATAGATTTTAGTAACCTTAAACACACACACACACACACACACACACACACACACACACACACACACACAGATTTTACATGTATTGATTTTTTGTTTTCATTGTTATTGATATTTGTTATGTTATATTTTTTATTTGCTTGCTTTAAACCTAAATTGGAAACCTTTATTTAGTTTTCTAAGATGGATGGGTAAATTGATTCTATTTTAATTCTCATTTAATTTACAATGTTTTAAAAATTTATTTCTTTGGGGCATCTTTTTTGCCCTTTGTGTTATTTAGAAGTGTGTTTTTTATTCTTCAAATATTTAGGCATCATTCAGCTATATATTTCTGTTGTTCATTTCCAATTAATTTGATTGCATTATGTGGACTTATTTTGCATAATTCTTTTTATAAAAATATTAAATGTACATTTTCTGACCCAGAATTTAGTTCATCTTTGTGGCTATCCTATGTGAACCGGAAATGATGCATATTTTTAGTTTTTAAATATTCTATAAATGTTGATGTGTTGATTGGTAATACCAATAAAAGTATACTATGGTTTAATAGATTTAATACATGCTTATTTTATCAATATCAGTTTATTGAGGAGAATATTGAAGTTTGTAGGTATATTAGATAATTTG
>NW_006955364.1:0-794 GCF_000164805.1 Carlito syrichta
GGGCTGGGGAGAGAGGGGACAGGTGGGCCTTTTAAAATGTGCCTACTTCAAAGGCGAGAGTGTGCTCCCTTTCCAGCCCTGGCGCCTCCTGGGGAGGAGAGCAGTGATTTCACCACATAGCTGCACGTAGGGTGGATCTCAGGCACTGTACTATGGTGAAGAAAAAAGACACATCTTCTACCCTCTGAGTGTTTCCAGTAGCCAAAATCTTTAAAATCTTCATATTCACTTTTTTCCCCTTTTTTAAAAATAGTGATGGGTCTTGCTATGTTGCCCAGGCTAGTCTTGAACTCCTGACCTAAAAATAGTCCTTCTGTTCGGTCTCCCAAAGTGCTAGGATTACAGATGTCAGTCACTGTGCCTGTTCTAAAATCTTCATATCCTTTGACCCAAATAGTACAACTTCCAAAAAGGAAGTGACCAGCAACATTAAAAAAAAAATTTACAGACAAAACATTCAGTTTATGAGTAAAAAATTGAAAATAAACTGCATATTCAAATGTAATAAAGTAGTTCAAAAAACAGATAAATCTAAACATAAAATAGAAAGTTGCATTATTGTTATCTATCTGTCTATCTGTTTGTTTATTTGTTTATTTGAGTTAGGGTCTCACTCTGTCACCCAGGCTGCAGTGTGGTGGCACAATCACAGCTTACCGCAACCTCAAATTCCTGGGCTCAAGCAATCCACCTACCTCAGCCAGCTGAATAGGTGGTACTATAGGCACACGCTACCACAGCTAGCTAATTTTTTTTTTTTTTGAGTTGGAGTCTCACTCTGTTGCCCAGACTGG
>NW_006955365.1:0-10703 GCF_000164805.1 Carlito syrichta
TCATATTTCTTCTTGTCTCTCCTCAATTTTTTAAATTCTCTCCATTAATGTCTTAATGTCTGGATTTGTTGCATGTAACCAGTCATTCTGGGGCTCTTCATTGTCTGCGTTCCAGAATCTCTTTTCTCAGTGTCTGATTTCCCAGGGGTCTGTGTAGGACCTATATTCTTCTTTTGGTTTTTCTTCATTTGTGCGGTTTTTTCCCCCTCTCTACTTTTTCCTTCCCTCTATGCCACCGTCTTCTTTAATTCTGTTATTCAGGGGTAAAGGGATTGGTTTTACTTCTGTTTGTTCAATCTCCTATTCTTTATGTATGTCCTCTTACTTTGTTCAATTCTGAAGTTGCACTGTAGGTTGGAGGTATTCCTTTTTGCAGTTTTGAGATGTATTTAAGGGGAGAGTTGTAATTCAAAATCTGTCTGCAGGTCCTGGTATTCGCTGACAGGCGTGTGGATAATGTGGAACCCACTTCCCACTGTCCTGGAATCACTCCGTGCAGTGGGGCTGTAGGTTTACTCCCTGAAATAAAATGTGGTTAACAGAGGGGAGAGAATGGAGCAGATAGTGGGTTGTAGAGGGGAGTGGAGAGATAGAGGAGTAAGGGGGGAAACAAACGAGTGTGCCAACAAATAGAAGAGAGGCCTATACTGAAACAGATAAAAGCAATAGACCACAGCTACAGTTGAACCAACTCTCATACAAACAAAAATAAAACTATATAGTGATGCTAATATATAAGCTAACCAACCACCTTGTTAGTGTGCTGTTCTTCTATACAAAGATATGGTTTACAGAGAGAAGAAAAGAGAAGAAAAGGAAAAGGAAGAAAGAAAAAAGGGAACAATACAGTAGGAATAGAATTAAGTCATTAAACTGATAGAATCAAGGAAGCACACTCTGAGATCTTTTGTTTAAGTCCGATGTCTTTTCAGGTCTGATTTCTAGTTTTCTTTTCAAGCTGGTAAATTAGTTTGCAGTTAGAGTCAATTGCCCCTGATCTGCTGTGTAGGACAGTTCAGATTAACCTTCCTTCAGCAGTTTGGTCTATGTCTTTATCAAGCTTGTTTCTCCCATTTCGGTGTTGTTGCCTTGAATCGCCAGCAGGTGGTGCTATCTCATCTGCTCGCCCCAGAGGGGGTGGGGCCGGACAGGAACAAGATGGCTGCCTGCCTCTGAGCAGGCAACAGGAGCCCCACGCCGGGCGGGCAGGACAGTCTCGGACGCAGGATAGGTGGCAGCGATCCCAGCAGATCTTCGCTGAAGCGGTCCATTGTGAATCTCCTCAGGCCGCGTGGTGCTATATGCTACCCCTCCCAGAGGCCGCAGCAGTGGTGGCGCCGGTGATGGCAGCGGCAGTGGCAGTGGGGGGAGGGGCAGCGGCAGCAGTGGCAGCGGCGGCAGGTCCGTTTGGAATGCAGTCAAAACTGTCCAGTCGTTCCGATGGCAGCGGCCGAGCTCTGTGTGTAGAGCACCGATGCTGGGGTCCCTAGCCCTCCGGGGTGAGAGTCAAAAACCCACTGCAGATCTCCCTTGCAGAGGGCTTCAGACGCCGGGTTGCCCTGTCACCATCTTGCTGTGCCGGATGGAAATTTCTTGTTGAGGATTTGAACTTTTTTTTTTTTGAGTTGGAGTCTCACTCTGTAACCCAAACTGGAGGGCAGTGGCCGCTCCTGGCCACCGCATCTTCGACCTGCTGGGCTCCGGCGATCCTTCTGCCTCAGCCTTCCGAGTAGCTGGAATTAAAGGCGTGCGCTACCATGCCTGGCTGATTTTTGATTTATTGTAGAGATGAGGTCTCACTATGTTGCCCAGGCGGGTCTCGAACCCGTGGGTTCAGGCAATCCACTCACCTCAGCCTCCCAAAGGTGTGGGATTACAGGCTGAGCCACCAAGCTCGGCTGAGGATTTGAACTTTTATCATTATGTAGTGTCCTTTCATATCTGTTTTAATTTTTGATAGCTTTATGGTTATTTTGTCTGATATTAAGATCATGACTCCTTCCTTCTTTTGTGATCCATTTGCCTGGAAACTCATCTTTCATCCTCTAACTTTGAGACTGTGTGTGTTCCTTGTGGTGAGATAAGTTTCCTGGATGCAGCAAATAACTGGGTAATGGTCTCTTATCCAGTTTGCCATTCTGTGTCTTTTCAGTGGTGCATTTAGTGCATTCACATACAGACTAATTATTGAAATGTGATTGTTTATTCCCACCATGAGGTTCTTATAAAGTCTTTTCTTTATTTGCTTGTGTTCTTTTAACTTTGAGGTTGATGCATGTGTGTGTTTTCAAGTTTGCTGTTGTGATGTGCTGTCCATTGAATCTGTTCTCTGCTATTTTCTTGGGATGTGTGTGTCATTCTCTTATTTCTTTCTTCTGTGCTTAATACCTTTTAAGTGTCTCCTTTAGAGCTTGTCTGGAAACTGCATAATCTCTTAGAAATTGGATATCTGGGAGGGATTTTAATTCTCCATCGCTGATGAAGCTGAGCGTGACTGCGTAGGAAATTCTTGGTTGAAATTGTTTTTCTTTGATGACTTTGAATATTGGGCTCCAGTACCTTCTTGCTTGTAGTTTTTGCTGATAGGTCTGCTGCCATTCTGATTGGTTTTCCATGGTAGGTAGTCTGACCTTTCTCTCTTGCTGCCTTTAGGAGATTTTCTTTTGTGCCAACTTTGTGTAAGCAAATCACTATGTGTCTAAGGGTTGGTCTTCTCATTTGATGTATTGTGGGAATTCTCTGTATCTCTTGTGTTTGGCTGTTCATATCTGTGGTAAGATTGGGAAAGTTTTTTTTGGATAACTTCCTGGAATAATTTCCAAGGTGTTCTTCATTTCCCTTTCTTTTTCTGGGTACCAATCATGCATAGGTTTGGCTTCTTGATATAATCGTACATCTCTTGGAGGCTTTGTTCTTTCTTTCTGAGTTTTCTTTCTTTGATTTTTATAGATCAGGTTAATTACATGTTCTGGTCTTCAAATTGTGAGTTTCTTTCTTCTGCTACACTAATTATGCTTTCCATGCTTGTCATCTTGTTTTTTATTTTCTGGATGAAATTTTTTATTGCCAAAATCTCTGTTACAAGTTCTTTCAGTGTTGTGTCTTGCCTTTCTTAGGTCTTATTCACTCTTTCCATCTATTTCCTAATTCCTGTAGTATTCTGGGGCCAGTCATTGGTGACTTCCATTGTTTGGGCTCTGAGGTCAGATTTCAGGCATTTTCTCTTTGCTACACTTGAATCACCTGTGGTCTTCTGTTCATTTTTCCTTATTTATGGCAGATCTCTTTCTTTTCTCCTTAGTTCTGTTATTCAGTGTCAGTGGGAGAGGCTTTCCATTTTGATGTTTGTTCAGTCCCCTATTATTCCCTGATCAAGCCTCTGGATTTGTTTTATTTTGAAACCGGACTGTTGGTGGGAAGCTTTGCTGTATCTTGTAGTTTTCAGAATTGAATAAGGTAGAGGATGGGGAGGTAGGATTCAGAAACTACTAACAAGTCACTGATGTTCACTGATTGTAGTATGGATTCCCTGAGACCTACTCCCTGCCTCCACTTTATATGACAATGCAAGGTTATGTGTGTGTACCCCCTGAGTTCAAAATACAATAATAGGAATGAGGAGAACAGAGATAAGTAGAATGAAATAAGATAACAATTTTTTTAAAAAAATGAAAATAGCACACAGAGCAATGAACACAGAAACCAAAGCAAAAAACAATTTAACACACACATGCACACGCCAAACAAACTGGAATAACAGCAAAGCAAAACAAAACAAAAAACAGCAAAATACCAGGAAAACCAAGCGTGCGTGCGCACACACACACACACACACACACACACACACACACACACACACACAGTCAATCAGTACAAAATGATTGGAGAAGAAAAAGAGAAAGAATGGGGAGTAAAAAGAAAAAAATAGGAATTCAGATTGAATTCACATGTACATTCACACACGTTAATCTAAAAAAAGAGAAGAACAAAAGAGGGAAAACAAACCAACAACAACAAAAACACTGAAAGAGGAACACTCAGTCATTCACATACACATATAAAGAGAAAACAAAAAACAAAGGAAGAAATAAAAAAAAAGGGAGGGGATACAGAACAAACCCTCACATACACATTCTTGCACAAAGGAAAAGTATTAAAAAATTAGAAAAACTAACCAAAAAGGCAAAAAAACTTTGATAATTAATTTTTTTTTAAATCTGCCCTCTTATGGCAGGTTCTGTAATTGTTCCTCTCATCTGCTTCTCTGCTATCTCCTGCAGAGCTTCTGTCTCAATTACTATCTCCCCAGTGTCCAGACCTGGGAAGGAGGGGCAGTGGGCATGGGTGGGGCACCAGTCCTCTCCTTCCACTCTCATATGGTCAGTGGATCCCCTCCAGTGGGGAGATGTGGGATTATCTCTTCCCCAGGTACTGGCAGGGGGATGTTCCAGCCAGGCCTATCCTGCAATGGAGTCCCCCTATTGCAGCTGACCTCCAGCCTCCACCTGAGTTCATCCTTCTCAGTCATACCCCACCTGAGTCTGACATACAGAGGATTTCTGGGGAAGAGGGAGGTTGGATCAGCCCCAAACTCACCACTGATTTCTTTAGGGGTCTTCCTCATTCTTTTCTGGCTACATCCTTTGCTCCACAGCTGAATCAGGGTAGGGGGTGGAGAGCCTGAGACTCAACACTCATCCTGTCCCTCCAATGTTTATCCTTTCAGGATATTCCCTCTGAGTCACAATCAACCCTTGACTAGTTGATCCGCCAGTCACAGAGATCGGGTCTATTGCTCTGTGGTGAGTAAGTCAGAGCACTTTCCTGTCCCATTTTTAAGATGGTGGCAGGGTGCCTCTTTTGTCTTCTCCAGTGGGGCTCTGCCTCTTGGCTTCCTCCACAGCCCTTGCTGCCAGTGTTCAACCAAGCACTTCAGTGGTAAGCCAGAGCCTGGAACTGGCAGCCTCTCCCACTGTAGTGTTGAAGCAGAGCCTGGAGCTGGTTGTCTCTCCCTGCAACTTCTTCCCAGGAAGGCTTGTCAATTTTTTTAAAATCGTGCTCATCTTCTGAGATCCAGAAATTGCTAGGGACCAAGCAGAACAGCTGCTTCACCAGGAGAGCCCTGGCCACTTACAAGTCCCCACTTTGTTAGTCTCTCCCAGCATCTTCTTCCCAGGAAGGGTTTTACTGATATTTAAAAAGTGGTGCTCATGTTCCATGACCCAGGAATCACTAGTGTTCAAGCTGAGAAGCTGCAGCACCAGTCGCTTCACCAGGAGAGCTCTGGCTGCTTGCTCCTGAGCCCTCACTCAGTCAGCCACTTGCACACCCAATAACTCACCAACATGTAAACAAAATTTTCCATACACTCACTCACTCATGCTGGGACTCGTATAGTCTGACTGCTTCAGCTGCCATTTTCCCAATCTGCCTGCTAACTTTAAAAGAAACTAAAAACTCTGAATTCCTATGCATGTTTACCTTGATTCTTCATTGTGTCTAAAGATTCATCATCACTGGTCATTATGATGAGTTAGTATGCACTAAGTAATTTTCAGATTTAATTTAACAACTCAAACTATATGCTCTGTTTTGGGGTTTATATCCACTTGCATTTTTTTTTTGAGTTGGTTTCTCACTCTGCCACCAGACTGGAGTGCAGTGGCAGCTAACAGCCACTGCAACCTCGACCTGCTGGGCTCCAGCTATCCTTCCGTCTCAGCCTTCCAAGAAGCTGGAACTGCACGCATGTGCTACCACATCCGGCTATTTTTTTATTTATTGTAGAGACGAAGTCTCGCCAAGTTGCCCAGTTGGGTCTTGAACCCACGGGTTCAGGCAATCCACTCGCCTCAGCCTCCCAAAATGCTGGGATTACAGGCTAAGCCACCAAGCCGTCATCTACTTGCATTTTTTATGGGAAAAGAATCTTTTCCCATAAAAAATGCAAACAGTTACTGTAGATCTACAAACATTTTAATGTAGCAGGTATAAGGTCAGATAAGTAAAATTAATTCAGTACTTATAAATAAAATGACCCCCCCATCACCATTGGATACTAGCTCATTTCATGCAAGATAAAAATAAAGAGTCTTACTTAGTCTCTGTTCTTAGATTGTGATTTCTAGTATTGAACCTAATATCATACCTAGTATTATACCTAATGTGTCTAAAATTGATTTTTTAGAAGTCTGCTGTAATTTAAAACATATCTCTCTCCCAAAATATAATTTATATGTCATAAAATTCACCAAATTAAAGTGTATACATCATATGGTTTTAGTATATTCACAGAATTATGTAACACCACTGACACTGATCATTCTCTGATCTCCAGCCCCTGGAAACCACTAATATATTTTTC
Organism: Carlito syrichta; assembly: GCF_000164805.1. Lineage (NCBI taxonomy): Eukaryota > Metazoa > Chordata > Mammalia > Primates > Tarsiidae > Carlito > Carlito syrichta. The sequence continues at coordinate 6,365 of NW_006955365.1, forward strand.
AAAATGTATTTTCTGTCCCTACAGATTCACCTATTCTGGACAAGTCATATAAGTGGAATCCTATAATATGTGGTCTCTTGTAGTTGACTTCTTTCATTGAATTTAACCTATTCAAGGTTCATCCATGTTGTAGCATGCATTAATGATTCATTCTTTTTTGTTGTTATTGAATAGTAGTCCACTGTATGGATAGACCAGTTTTGTATATCCACTCATTTATTGATGACATTTGAGTTGCTTCTATTCTTTGGCTATTATGAGTTATAATACTCTTCCGAACAGTAGTGTATAAATTTTGTGTAGACAAACATAGGTTTCATTTCTCTTGGGAATGGTGAACTTGAGTGGAGTTGCTGGGTCCTGTGGTGATTCTAGGTGTAACATTTTGAAAAAGAGCCAAACTTTTTTCCATAGTGACTGTACCCATTTATATTCTTACCAACCTAGTATGAAGGCTCCAATTTCTCCACATCTTCAACAAGAGTTGTTATTGTCTGTCTTTTAAAATTGTAGTTCTTATAATGATGCAAAGTGGTATTTCATGGTGGTTTTGATTTGCACTACTTTAGTGCTCTACTTATTTCATAAATTAGGCTCTGTATAAACCTAGTAATAGGAGTAAGTTGAATATCAGATTCCAGTTTACTTAAGTCAATGCTGAACTTAAAAAAGAATAAAAATTCTGAAAACAGATATTTGCAGTATGTGTTTTATCCCCTTTTATCATGCTGCAAACAGAGTTATTACAAGTAACCTACTAAAAATTTATATCTAATGCAAGTTGTTTGATTTTAACAATAGGTCATGCCAAGAAGACAATATTTTTGCCATTCTCTTTATTATTGCAAGTTTCGAATTTTGTTCCTACACAAAGGTACTAATGTGTTATTTATAAAATGTATATTTATGTCTCTCTGGATTACTTTGTGCTGTTGGTTTCATAGAAAATAACTTCTTTATGGTATTTTCATCAGAGCATTCCTTCAGATGGCTTTACAGTTTTCAAAAATCATGAAAGTTCAAATGCAGCTTAACTTTGGAGCCTCCTGAATATGTTTACTGCCCTAGATTCTAGACAGCTGTATCTCAAAAGAAGGTGCTGTGCAAGGCATAACCTACTGAGTCATTTTCAAAATACCGAGTACCAGGGAGCAGGTGTTCTGTATGGAATAAAACAAAGTTTCAAACTGGGTTAGTATGGTAAACCATATTTCCAGACTTATAGTTCATTTTGTTTCTCTAGGTGATTTTCAAAAACTTTACAAGAATGCCCTATATCTTAAAGATGAACTTCACCTGACCATAATAGACATCTCACTCCATATTTGTCAATCTCATTCTATTTCTGATGCATAAAGTCATGGTAGATTACTTATTCTTTGTTTTTAAGATAACCAAGATTCCATAACTATTTATTCCAGAAGATGCAATGTACTCATTTTATTAATTATGACTTTAAGATCTAGGACAGCTGGTCAAAAAAATTTACAAAAGTGATATGCTTGACATCACTTTAGACACTAAAAGAAAAGGAAAGAAAAAGAAAGAGATGAAAACTAAAAACTATTATTTAAATATTGTGCTATATTATTTTAGCATCATGTCTGTCACTTGAGAAAGCCTAAAGATCATGTATTTATGTGAGCTTATGCAGCATGAATGTCATTATCCATAATAGTTACCATTTATTAATCTTTTCTGTGCAATAAGTATTGTATAAATATGTTACATGTATAAATGTTTTAATTATTTAAACAATTGTTAGATTAAAAATATATAATCCCAGCGGGGTCTCCAAAAATGTTAGGTCAGATCCACTGGGGTGGGGGTTATGTGATTCAGTGTTGCATGAAAAGATGCAAAGAATTGAGAGAGAGAGAGAGAGAGAGAGAGAGAGAGATGAAATTCACCTCTCTAAGGTAGGGGAGAGGGCCAAAGCCAGGAAACATGACAACTGTGGTTCAAAGAGACACAGTTAGACCATAACTAAGCAAAGCAATGGCTAGAAAGCAAATGAGAAAGAGAGAGAGAGAGAAACCTCCTCAAGGTAGGAGAGAGGGCCAAAATTTAGGAAAGCATGTCCTGACCATAGCACCATTAGCACATGGCTTGACCGGTACTTAATGAAACAAAGGTCCTTGGCTACTTGATTGAGGTTGAATGCTTCTAAACATTCCTTTTTGATGGGGGTGAGTCATTAAGGTGGCTGTATGGTGGTCTGCTCCATATTATCACAAAGGGTCAAGTAAGCACAGGTACTGATATCAGGTGATGGTTAGCAGGCAGATGGGTGGGTTAATCACAAGATTGCTGCTATGGTGATGAGGGTGATGAGGCCTGTCCATATCAAGAAGATCACAATGGACTGATTAGATTAACTTGGGTCTTATGTGTGGAGCCAAACACTTGAAATAGAAAAGTTAATTAGTACAAAACAAGCTGGGGAGGAGATTGTAAAACAATTACCAATAACTATCTCTGAGAAACCAATTCTTTCCTTGGCTAGTGGTTAGAGGGTAAATTAAAGTGAACTGCTAGAAATACATGACAAATAGGTTGTGTTAAAATGACTGTTCATTAGCTATATTAACTCCATGCTATGTCCTTTCAGCAATTTTATGAGATAGTACTATTAGAATCTGTACATTTTATAGACAAAGAATTTTAACTAAAGATTTTCACAATATCAAACAGGAAGGGATAGAGTCAGCACCAAAGCCTAGGCAATCAGGTTTCAGAGCCCATTCTAAATACCATATATTAGTGCCTCTACATATGGCTAAAACATTGATTCTAAATGTTCCATTTAAAAGGAGTAACTGAATATAAGTATTTACCTTTTGTCTCTTTCAAAATCCCAATGAAAATGCAGTGAAGTGGACACAAAAGTAACAATACTGAGGAAAAAAAATCTCAAAAGAGCAGTGATATTATCAATAAAGTACAAGGACAATGTAGAAATACTTTTGCAACACACAAGAATTAAGAAACTTTAACACCATGCTCCTTTCTTTAAAAAATACTTGAAAATACACTTCAGAAAAAAATGAAAAAAAATTCAAAATAGCTACTTTGCTTTTCTGTATGTATTTTGTGAAAAAAAAAGTTTGGGTAATACTGTAAAAACAAGTAGATCAGGAAGATTTAACATTAACATTGGCAACTCTTTAAAATGATAAAACATTTTCTAGTGTATTGACCAATTACCTGTTTTTTTCATTTCTAGAGGCTAGCAGGAGAGGTCTAAAAAACTCTGGGGAATAAGTATCATGGCCATTGAATTAAACAGTCGTATTCTAATTAGGTGTGATGTCAGTTGTAGAGGTAAAATGGAAAGCATCTACATGAGTAAAAAAGGGTGGTACTTTTCTTGTGATTATTATACATAGGATTAAATAGCCTGCTGCTAGCTTGAATAGGCATGCATAGAGTATAGTGCTGTGCCAATAGCAGAAGATTGACCTGATAAGTCTCTGAGATTTCCTGGTCTCCATTTCCATTTGAATGATGACATAAGGTTTTCTTTATTGAACCTGAGTCATTTGGTAAACAAGGCTGATTTCTCTTGGTCCCACTTAAGGATGCAAATTGCTTCTTGGAAGGGTTGACTAATTATGGGCAACAGTTTTCCTGTAGTGTGCCAGAAACTCAGAAACTTTCATTGTAACAAGGGTCATAGATCAAAAGCCTTTACAATCTACAACATACTTTGGATTGACAAAAACAATTGTAATTTTAAAAAGTGGCATTTTAAAACTTACTGTTCATTTTTAACCATAATATAATCTCTAAATAAAATTTAAGAATACAGATAAAATATAAATACGTTAAGCCAATGAATACAGAATGATCTTTGATAAATGTACTCTAAGTTAATTGCAAAATTTCCTCACATGTGTTTAACAAAGTATGCTATTGTTTTGTTAAGAGACAAGGACAATTAGCAGTTAACTGATATAACTTCAATAACTGTAAAGGATCATAGGTACACCAAAGAGGAAAGGCAAATAGGAGTCCCTTTACTTACATTTGAGAGGAATCAGAAATACAAATTCATGGGCATGCAAAAAAATGGCAAAAGCCCTGAGTAATGCTCTAAAACTATGGAATCAGATGCAATTAGGCACATAACTTTTTGAGTTCAATGAATTGCAAAATTTTTCCCAACCATGACTCACATAATATAATGCTGGTGATTCAACCTCTTACTGCTCACTAGCCTCAAATCACACCTGTGCATCTATTACTGAATTTAGAAGTGTTAGAGCATTATGTACCCAAGAACGTAAAGGTTTCTGACAAGGAGTGTGTGTCCCTTACTGAAGGTCACAGCAGGAAC
>NW_006955366.1:0-779 GCF_000164805.1 Carlito syrichta
CCCAGAAACCACAGGAAGTTGTCAGTTCCACAGGAAGTGGAGACACTACTGAGACTTCTGCAAGATGCTTCATTTTCATTCTTGACTTACTGCAGCTAAACTTCCTACATATACTTGAAAGTAGTAGATTGTGATCTACACATAGTAGTGATCTACAAGATAAAAAAATGCAACAAGAGCAATTTAAACACAGTCCAAGGGGAGGTAGGCTTTGCCAGCCATTTCCATTCTTTCTCTCTGATTACAAATATTGGGAAAGTAACCCCTGAACTTGTGAGGTCATGTGTAGACTATTGGGAAATCTGAGATTGTTCTATAATGAGCAAAGAGAAAGGTAACACCTTCATACATCTTGCCGTGGGACCCTGTAGACCGGTTTTATCATAAGAATGGAAACTCACTTAAGTTACTTTAAGCAATAAAAAGTTTAAGTAAGGATCTACGAGAAAGTAAAGAAAATAATCACAGACGTGTGGCAAGTCTGCAGAGAATCCCAGGGGCCTTTTGGACTGAGACAGTAGTCTGGCTGGATCTCAGGGAGACAGGACTCAACTCGGGAGCAGGAAGATTGTTCTGATCTGTTGCATCCCCAATGGTGGCACTGACAGTGGTGATTCAGTTCAAATTCTACTTCTAGATCTTTAACATGGGCTTATCATTCCCATTTTGGTTTCTCTCTCTGGGTCCCTCTGTTCCTGCTTCCTTTATTGTCCCCACAATCTAATTGATGATCTGTGTATGGACCAATTCCAAATGAAGAAAAGGAGTATGATAGGTTT
>NW_006955367.1:0-834 GCF_000164805.1 Carlito syrichta
TGCATAACTAGCTGACTAAGAATGTGAGACCCAATTTTAGTGGCATAATAGCCTCATGCAAACTGAGTTACTTGGTACATGTCTCAGGCATTTATTACATAAAGAAAGCTAATGACAAATGTATAGGGATAGGGAGATGGGGCCATGTAAACTCAGAATGAAGCATTGGAAGGCATCTCCATCTGTCATAACATCAGCATAGTGAGCCTTCTGACTAGCAACAAGAACTTTTTTTCATTGCCCTTCCTTTTGTCCAAGGCACCTTGCATTATGTGGGCATTTGCCTTTGTTTGGTTGAATGTACTGTCAAATAGAATGGAGTCCAAACTAACAATTAAATATCTTTGGTTCCTAACCCATCTTTTTTTTCAATGGCTGTATGAGCTTGGAAAATCCCATTGGCTTCTCTTCCCTTAGTTTTCTCCTCTGTACAAAAAGACGTTGGACTTTTCTAGCTCCTGCTTCTCTACTGTGATTGTACCAAGCTCCCATCTGAGTAATCCTGTGGGGCTTCTCCTCTCCTTCTTCTATCATGTGCTTTTGGATGAAGCTGACTCATCCCCAGGGTCTAGGGTGGGGCATGTGGTTACCCATATGGTCACATGGCCCATCACAGCACAGAGTTCCTCTGGCCACAGTCATACTGCAGCCATTGTCACATAGGCCAAGAGGCACAGCGATGGTTTGGAATGTTGGAAAAATCAATCCTAAGAATAATATGAGATTGGAACTGCTGGGATAAACTTACAAAGCCAACAAGCAGAAGGTTAAGCAAGAGGAAGAGAGAAATCAGGAATCAACAGTGTTATTTTATCCCCTGAATAAAAACTCACC
>NW_006955368.1:0-10448 GCF_000164805.1 Carlito syrichta
ATACAACCTATGAACTGTTCCAGTGTGCCCAATACTTAAGAATTTTATTCCATGATTTGAGTGTTCTTATGGTATTCAAGGAGCTCTGATAAACACTTCTCACCTACACACCAGAGCTTTCTCTCTATTTTCTTCCTCCATGCTTCTTAGCTGCCATGAGCAGTTCTCACCATGAATTTATTACATTAAATGTTCTCTTGTGCCTGTGGAACATAGGAAGGCATGGGTCCCCAAGATTCCTTTTGGAGTTGGGGTAGATCCTCAGATATTAGTGAAAAATCGGAACATGTATTTTTTTTTTTTTTTGAGTTGGAGTCTCAGTCTTTCACCCAGGCTGGAGGGCAATGGCATTCTCCAGGCCACTGCAACCTCAAACTGGTGGGCTCAGACAATCCTTCCACCTCAGTCTTCCAAGTAGCTGGAACTATGGGAACATGTACTATTAAGGTTTTGTCTGGATGCTCCATTAGCTAAATGTATAACAAGGTTATAAAATGCACATTTAAACAGATGGCAGTTAATGCCCAGGATAACTCAGGAAGGTCTAAATAATTATTAGATGTAACTTGCTCTCTAGGATGCTAAAAACAAACAAAAATTTACATACACTATTAGAGATTTCTTGATTAAGGTGATATCTGACTTTTTTTTTACTATAAAGTTAACTATTTTATGATTAGTATATACCTTGGAGAGATTTTCCAAAGATCTTCACATTTAATCCAAAAGCTCTCCTTTCATCTTAGATTCTCTTTGCATATAGTCTTTTAACAATGAAGGCTCTCATCTTGGTTTACTGGTCAGATAAACTAAGATAAACCCAGGATCTGCCACTTGGTGGATGTTTACAAAATATTGTTACTGGACCAGAAGCACTGACATCACTGGTGAGCTTGTTAGAAATGCAGAAAATCAGGTCAGGCACAGTGCCTCATGCCTATCATCACAGCAATTTAGGAGGCTGAGTCCTCCTAAATCCTTTGAGCCCAAGAATTAAAGATTAGCCTAGGCAATACAGCCAGACCTCATCTCTACCAAAAAAGCCCCCAAAACACTCGACATGGTGTGTGTGCCAGCAGTCCTAGCTACATGGGAGGCTGAGGAGCATGGATCCTTTTACACCAGGAGGTTGAGCTTTTGATGAGCTATAGGTGAAAGAGTGAAACCACCAACTAAAAACAATTTGCAGAAACTCCAGGTTTTACTTCAGACCTCCTGAATCAGAATCTGCACTTTTACAATATTCAGTTCATTGTTGTACACATTCAAACTTTAGACTGCCATTGCCAGGGCCATGGCCAGAACATCCTCACCATTGTCTTGCTAGATTTCATGTGTCTTGTGCCCTTTGAGTTATGACTGACATCATGTTGCCTGGCTTTCCCCTCTTACCTTGGGGAGGTGAATCTCTCTCTGTCTCTCTAATTTACTTTTCAATAAACTATATTTTTTATCTAAAAAAACTTTAAAGGGAGTTTCTAAGTCACCGAATTTGCCATCTGAGCAATGTATATAATTTATCCTGTTGGATGTAAATATACATCAAAAATATACAGACGTGCCTTGGTGCCCAAATTTTATAGTGTATCATTCACTTAAAGACAGTATCTCTGCTGGCTGAGTGGATTTTATTCCATTTTTTTCCTCAGATTTAAATATCTAAGAGAATATTTATTTGTTAAAAGCTATCTTATTGATTAATTCCAGATGTCATATTAGTTAGAACCAGTGTCTTCACTCTTGTTCCACCCTGAGTTTAATGAAGGAGAATACCCATTCACTTTTGGTAAATGTGTGTTGTTTTCAGGGGCTGTTGGCATTCAGGGATGTGGTCATAGAATTCTCTCTGGAGGAGTGGACATGCCTGGACACTGCTCAGCAGATTTTGTGCAGGAATGTGATGATGGAGAACCACAGAAACCTGATTTCTCTGGGTGAGGAGAGTTTCAGAACACAATTCCTATTACATACTAAGGCCTTCATGTCCTTTTTCAGGTAGGATGCTTTCTGGGAGTGTTTTATACAAATGAGTTTCAAATTTCTGCTTTCAAAGAAAACTTGGTGATTCCTTGGCATAGAAACGAAAAAATTAAACTTCATGTTGACATGAACCTTTTTCTATTTTGAGGTGATCTGTGTCTTCTTTGTTAATGGTAAGTTCAGAAATTTAGTTGCATAAAATATCATTGCCCACACCTAAAAACTAATGACTGTCATCAATTATTTATTTCCTACCACTGAGCTAAGGACTCACAAATTGAACATTCTTCCTAAATGTTCTAAAGGTTCTGATGGGAAACAGTATTTGGGGGTTGATTTTTGAGAATCCCATTGCATGTTTTCTCTACTGAGCAAAGTTCAAGTTTGGTCACTGGAGAATCCCAGGGAGAGTTATTTTTTCTATGAAAACAGGCCTTGCTGTCACTAAGTCACTCTTGATCATGTGTCTGGAGCAAAGAAAAGAGTCCTGGAATGTAAAGAGACACAACATGTTAGAGAAACCCACAGGTAGGTGAGAGTGAGTGAAGCACGTATGAAATGTCAAGGAGTAAAGTGAGTCTGAAATGTTGTTTGGGAAGGGGTCTGCTTAAGGGAAATGGTTTCTGCAAAGCCTGGATATCTTTCTCTTTCTGTCACATGGGAACACCTACTGTTCATGACCTGAAGTTCTCCAAAACCTCTACCTCCTCTTCAGTGATCTCTTTTGATGGTTACAGTGACAATCTGAGTCCTCTTAATGGTTCATAGGGACTGCACGATCTGATGGCTCTTCTGTTGCTTTTAGGAACATAGGAATATCTGCTTACTTTTTAGAAACTCCATTGTAAACTTTTGAGTCGGAGTCTCACTCTTGCTGATTAGGCTGGAGTGTAGTGTCTTGCTCACAACCACTGCAGCCTTGGCCTTCTGCATTCAGGCAATCCTTCCATCTCAGCCTTCCAAGTAGCTGAGACTACAGGCAGGTGTCAGTACACCTGGCTAATTTATTTTATTTCATTGTAGAACTGAGGTCTCACTAAGTTGTCCAGGCTGGTCCTGAACCTGTGGGCTCAGGTAGTCCTGTCACCTTGTCCTCCCAAAGTGCTGAGATTATAGACATGAGCCACTATGCCCGACTGTAAACTATTTTTAAGTTATCTTTTTGCATCATTTCTAAAATGTGAGAATAGTGCTGATTTTGTTATTTGGTTTTGAAATCCCAGGAAAACCATGGACACTTGTTATGTTTTCTGCCATATGATTTCCAGTCCCAGGGAGGTTGAAAGTGTGATTCAATAGAAATTCATATTCAATAATTTTGTCAGAACACAAATATTTTCATAAATAGAAGAAAATCCAATGTGATTTTATTTTAAAATTTTTTAGTGTGAACTGAGATTCGCTTGAACTCTACATGCTCACATTTTTTCAGTATGCTATTTCACTTAGAACATTGGTAAACACATATTAAATTCTCACGTTATCCTGTTTTTTTATAACCCTTATTTTAAAATTTTGTTTAGTATGAATCTTAGAACTATATTTTATATATATACACATATATGTACACATATGCATCATTATATGTGTGTTTAACATGTGCATTTTTTCACAAAAAATGTTTAACCTTATATTTATTGTATACAATGTAATGATTTGATATGTTTATAAGTTGGGAATCAATGAATTCAATGATATTAGTGATCATATGTATCACCTCACATAGTTGCCCTTTTAATTTTTTGAATGAGAATGCTTCAGGTCTACTGTTTCATCATTTTGTTTTTTAAGATGTAGGGTACAATTCAGGATAGATATATAAATGTTCATTATGTAGGTTCAGCAAGTTTTTTAAGTAGAAAAACCATTATTAAGTTTAGTCACTATGTTACAAATTAGATCTCTCTCTTAATTTTTCTGAGTTGGAGTCTCACTCTGTAGCTCAGGCTGGAGTGCACTGGCACACTCACAGACACCCCAGCGTTGACCTGCTGTGTTCTACAATCCTTCCACCTCAGGTTTCCAAGTAGCCAGACCTACAGACAAGGGTCACCACACCTGGCTGATTTCTGATTTATTGTAGAGATGAGGTCTCATCAACTTGCCCAGGTGGGACTCGAATCTGTGGGCTCAGGTAATCCTCTTGCCTTGGCCTCCCAAAGTGCTAGGATTACTGGCTGAGGCACCGAGTCCAGCCTTCTGTCATTCTTTATGAGACACATTTACTCCACTGAATGTTTCCCATTGTGTGAAGGTTTTTTTTATTTGATTCATTCATACCATTTTACTATTTTTGGTGCTAATGCTTTTGATGCCAAATCTGAGGAAGCATTATCAAGATCAGTGTCTTAATCTCCTTTCTATATTTGATTGTAATAGCTTTATAGATTTCACATTTGTCTATCATTTTAGATTTTTTCTATAATGAAAGAGTCCTTTATATTATTTTCCTTTGTGTTTTACCAGTTTTACAACGCTGTTTGTTAAATAACGTGTTCATCATTGTGTGGTCATGTCAACCTCAGCCACCCAAGCATTGACCTGCTGTGCTCCAGTGATCCTCCCAAGTAGTCAGAACTACAGGTGGGCACTACCATGCCCAGATATTTGATTGATTTATTTATTGTAGAGATGAGGTCTCATCAAGTTACCCAGACTGGTCTCGAACCTACAGGCTCAGGCACTCCACTTACCTTGGGTTCCTAAATTTCTGGGATTACAGGCTGAGTCACTGAGCCTATCCAGAATTTTTAAAAATATTGTTGCAAAGAGTATCACTGGAATTTTAATAGAAATTGCATTGAATTTTACATCACTGTGGATAGAATTGACAATGACATTAAACTTGTAAATTCTTTTTGAGTTGTGGTCTCACTGTTGTCTTTCAGGCTGGAGTGCACAAACATGGCTTATAGCCCCAAACTCCTGGCCTCAGATCTTCCACCTCAGTCTCACATGCAGTCCTGTTTCCTTATCGATCTCTTATTGGGCATTTCTGTTCATTATTGAAAGTGAGTACTAAATTCTTTCAGTTTGCGTGTGTTTTTTGCTTTGTCAATATTTGCTCCATATATTTGGGAACCATATTAGTTGCATCCACAACATTACTAGCTATAGATCCCTAGTAAATGGACACTTTTATATCATTCTTTGCTTTTTGTGACACTTTTTCACTTACTATGTCTTCTTTTGGTACTATTTGTGTAGAATACAGTAAGTCTCTTACATATGAACCTTCAAGTTGTGAGCTTTCAAAAATGCAAACGTGTGTTTGCATGTCCAATTACATAATCTTGTGTTTGCTTTATTGTTTACTTTATTTTTTGTTTGGGTGTTTTTTCTGTTTTTTTTTTGTGAAAAGTATTATACAGCTGTGTAAGCTGTGTATGTAAAATAACATTGTTGCATGAGTTCTTGGAAGGAAACTGACTTGTATGTGGGGAACGTACTGTATTTTTTCCATTTTCTTAATCTCAGCTTGTTTGACATTTTAGAGCTAAAGTAAATCTCTTAAAGACAACATATTGGTAGATCTTGATTTTTGTTAATCCATCATCCATATTAAGAGATTCAGGTATTTAAAGTAATTACTGAATGGGAAAGGTTTACTGTCACCCTTTTTTGTTGTTGTTGAGTCAGAGTCTCACTCTGTTGCCCAGACTGGAGTACAGTGGCACACTCCTGGCCACCGCAGCCTTGACCAGCTGGGCTCTGGCGATCGTTCTGCCTCAGCCTTCCAAGTAGCCAGAACTGTAGGCTTTCACTAACATGTCTTGCTAATTTTTTTATTTATTGTAGAGATGAGGTTTTGTCAAGTTTCCTGGGTGGGTCTTGAACCCACAGGCTCAGGCAATCCACTTACTTTGGCCTCCCAAACTGATGGGATTGCAGGCTGATACACTGAGCCTGGCACTTTCTTTTTTTTTTGAGTTGCAGTCTCACTGATGCTGACCAGGCTGGAGTGCAATGTCATTCTCATGGCCACTGCAGTCTTGACCTTCTGTGCTCAGGCAGTCCTTCAATCTCAGCCTTCCAAATAACTGGAAATACAGGCCCACATCAGTACACACAGCTATTTTTAAAATTTATCTTATTGTAGAGATGAGGTCTCGCCAAGTTGTCCAGGCTGGTCCTGAACCTGTCAGCACAGGCAATCCTCTCATCTCAGCCTCCCAAATTGCTGGGAGTATAGGCATTAGCCACCATGCCGGGCTGCAAACTACTTTTAAGTTATCTTTTTGCATCATGTCAAATGTGTGAGAATAGTGCTGATTTTGTTATTTGGTTTTGAAATCCCAGGAACACCGTGGACACTTGCTATGTTTTCTGTCATATTTCTGGTCCTAGGAAGGTTTAAAGTGTGATTCTATAGAAATTCATAGTCAATAATATTGCCACAACACAAATTATTTCCCTAAATCGAGGAATCCCAATGCTATTTTATTTTAAAAATGTTTTAGTGTGAAGTGAGATTGGTTTAAACTATATATGCCCAAATTTATTCAGTACAATTTATCAGTTAGAGCCTTGGTAAATATATATTAAATTCTCACATGTTATCCTGTTTTTGTAATAACTCTTATTTTAAAATTTTGTTTGGTATGAAGCCTAGGCCTATATTTTATACACACACACACACACACACACACACACACACATATGTACACATATACATCATTATATGTGTGTGTTTAACGTGTGCATTTGTCAGGTAAAAATGTTTAATCTTATATTTATTGTATGCAATGAAATGATTTGATATGTTTATATCTTGTGAATTAATGAATTCAATGATTTTAGTGAACATATCTATCACCTAACATAGTTCTTCTTTTAATTTTTTGAAATGAGAATACTCCAGGTCCAGTGTTTCAGCAAAGTTTTTAATTTTTTTCAAAAGATGTGGGGTGCAATTCAGAGTTAGGTATACAAATATGCATTATGTAGGTTCAGCAAATTTTTTAAGTAGAAAAGCCATTATTAACTGTAGTCACTATGTTACATATAAGATCTTTAAAGTCATTTATCTTAAACTGAAATCTTGTATTCTTTAAATGGCATTTTCCCCACTGATTCCACCACCTGAGGCCATGGCCCCACCATTGTACTTTCTTCCTTCCCTTTATGAGTGCAAACTTATTTTCCATCCACACATAAGTGATCATTCAGTTTTTGCCTTTGTGTGCCTGACTCATTTTACTTAGCATAGTGTCTTACAGTTTTATCCATGATGTTGAGATGGCAGATTCTATGTATTTTTTATGACTGAATAATATTCTATTTATGCACCATAGTATCTTAATCCATTCTGCATCCACAAAAATTTGTTTTTTTTTTTTTTCATAGCTTGGCCATTGTGATAAATGCTGCAGTGAATGTAGGTTTGTAGATACTTTGAGATGCTAATTTTATTTCCTTTGGTTATATACACAGAAAGAGATTGCTGGTGGCTTATTTTTTTTATTTTTAAAAGACTGTTCATAATGGTTTTCATAATGACTCTACCAGTTTAAAACTCACCAACAGTGTACAGGATTTCTTTTCCTTCACATCCTTGTCTACACTTATCTCCCTTCTAGTTGATTTTAGCCATCCTAACATGCGTAAGATGATCTCTCAACAATGTGTTTATTTGCAATTGCCTGGTGATTGGCGATGTTGAGCACCATTTTATAAATAGATACCTATTTGCAATTGGTCTTCATTGGAAAAATATGTATTCATTCTTTCAGTCAAGTGATATCTTTTAATTGTTTTGTCTTCGGTTTGTGTGAATTGTGTGTATATATTGGATTTAACCTCTTATGAGATACAAGGTTTACAAAAATTTTCCATTATCCTTAAGTCTTCGTAGTGCTTTCTTTACTGTGCAGAAGTTTCTTATTTTGATGCAGTCCAACTTGTTTACACTTGCTTTTGATACCTTACTTCTAGTTTCATATCAAGAAAATTATTGCCAAGACCCATATTAAGAAAGTTTTCTGCTACTTGGAAGGCTGAAGCAGAAGGATTGCCTAAGCCCAGCAGGTTGATGGTGCAGTGGCTGTGAACATGCCACTGCACCCCAGCTTGGGCCAAAAGAGTGAGACTCCAACTCCAAAAAAAAAAAAAAGAAAGTTTTCCAATCTATTAAGAGATATACATATACATTTTAAGTTGAGGTCTCTTTGTGTCAGTCAGGCTGGAGTGCAAGGGCACAATCAATGCTCACCACAGCTCCTGAGCTCAGGTGATCATTCCACCTTAGCTTATCAAGAACCGGGAATTACAGGCTCTTGCCACCATGTTGGGTGATTTGGTGTTTTTTTTTTGTTGTTGTTGTTGTTGTTTTATAGAAACAAGGTCTTGCTACACTGTATTTCTTAGGTTGGTCTTGAACTTCTGGACTCAGCTGATTCTCCTGGGTCAGCCTCCCAAAATGTTGGGATTACCAGCATGAGCCACCATGTATGGAGGATACGGTGGATTTAAGTTAACATAATGTTCACAAGAATTTCCTTTACAGTACCACATGAAAAAAGTTGTCTATAAGTTGGAGTCTCTGTCACCTGGGCTGGAGTGCAGTGCCACATTCACAGTCATCACAGCCTCAACCTGCTGGGCTCAAACAACCTTTCCACCTCAGTCTTCCAAGTAGCTGGAACTACAGGTATACACTACCATGCCCAGCTTATTTTTTGATTTGTTGTAGACACAATATCTCACCAAGTTGCCCAGGATGGTCTTGAAACCCTGGGCTCAAGCAATTCTCTCATCTCAGCTGCCCAAAGTGCTGGGATTACAGGCTGAGCCACCACACCTGGCCAACAAAACATTTTTTAAGGGTGAATATTATTCTGTTGTCTGTATATATGGCACATTGTCTCTATCTATTATTTGAGGGACACTTAGGATGCTTTCACCTTTTTGCTTTGTAATAATCCTGCAATAAACATGAGTGTGCAAATATGTGTTTCAGGTCTGATTTTCATACTTTGGATAGATACCCAGAAGTGGAAATGCTGGATCCTAGGATAAACTTATTTTTAATTTTTCAAGGAATTTTCATGTTACTTTTCATAATGACTGCCCCATTTTTTTTCCTCTAGGAAGAGTGCACAGGGGTTCCAATTTTTTCACATCCTTGACAACACTTTTTATTTTGTTTGTTTGATAGTGGCTGTCATATTAAGTGTGAGGTTTTATATCATCATGCTTTCACTTTGTGTTTCTATCAGCAGAGAATCTTTTGAAATAGTTGTTGTGGTAACCCCTTCAGGTCCCCTCCCACTGAGGGAGGTTTTCTGTCCTCTCAATAAATCCTTCTTTCTGTTCCTTTTTTTTTTTTTTTCAGAATTCAAATTTAGGTTGTTAGATTTCTTTTTTTTTTTTTCACATTTAAATTTTTTATTTTAAAATTGTGGGATACAATTCAGGGTTAAGCATACAAATATTCATTGTGCAGGTACACTTACTAATGAGGTGTGCCCCAAATACTGCTTTCTGAAAAGGAGAGGAAAAAAAGAAAGAAAGAAATGGGTGTTGCTCATTTGTAGATTTTGGGAGTAGTGAATATTCTTTTCTTTGTCCATCTTTTAAATCATGTCATTCAATTTCTGATGAGTTTTAGGAATTATTTACATATTCTGAATTTCAGCTCTTATCAAATATGTAAACTGCAAATGTTTTCTCTCATTCCTTAGGAGTCACGTTACTCCACTGAATGTTTCCCATTGTGTGAGTGTTTTTACTTTGATTCATCAAGTCCCATGGTACTTTTTTCTGTTGCTGATGCTTTTGATGCCACATCTAAGGAAGTGTTGTCAAGATCAGTTCTTTAACCCGCCACCCTATATTTGATTCTAATAAATTTTATAGTTTTTACATTTGTTTTTTATGATTTTAGAGAGTTTTTATGTATGTTGTATTTTTTTTTTTTTTTGTCTATTACCAGTTTTTACAACACCATTTGTTAAATAAACCTGTTTTTCCTCATTGTATGGTCATGTGAACCTCATTGAAGGTCACTTAATTATATTCATAGAGGTTTATTTTGAAGTTTTTCTATTCTGCTCCATTATCTGTTTGCTCCTGTATTCCAGTATCACATTGGTTTTCTTTCTATAACTTTGTAATTTTTTTTTTTAATTGGGGTCTCAGTGTCACCCAGGCTGAAGTGCAGTGGCACACTGATGGCCACCACAGCCTCGGCCTACTGAGCTTAGGAGATCCTTTTGACTCAGCATTTCAAGAAGCTTGAATGACAGTCATGCGCCACCATGCCCAGCAAAGATTTTGATTTATTGTAGATTCTGATTCAGGAAATCCTCTCACCTCAGCCTCCCAGAGTGCTGGGATTATAGGCATGTGCCACTATAACTGTCCTGTAATATGTCTTAAAATCAGAAAGTGTGATGCCTCTAACTTGGCTCTTCTTTGCCAAAGCTGTTTTGTCTATTTAAAATCCCTTGAGATCTTATATAAATTTT
>NW_006955369.1:0-418 GCF_000164805.1 Carlito syrichta
CAGGCGGGAATGCACAATCATGGTTTCTAGCCTCGAACTCTTGGGCTCAGATCTTCCCACGTCAGTCTCATGTGTAGTCCTCTGTTTTCTCATCCATCTATCCGGCATCTCTATTCATTATTGAAAGTGAGTATTGAATTCTTCCAGTTTGCTGTGTGTGTGTGTGTGTGTGTGTGTGTGTGTGTGTGTGTGTGTGTGTGTGTTTTGCTGTGTCAATATTTGCTCCATATATTTGGCAACCATGATATGAGTTGCATTCACATCATTATTAGCTATGAATTTCTAGTAAATTGACCCTTTTATATTATACTATTCTTTGCTTATTGTGACAGCTTTTCACTTACTGTGTGTTTTGTTTGATATAATATGGCTATCCTGTCTTGTTTTGGTACTATTTGAGTAGAATACAGTAAGTCTC
>NW_006955370.1:0-672 GCF_000164805.1 Carlito syrichta
GACCCATTTCCTCCCTCCTTTTCCATTTGGCACAAACTTTTCAAGAAAAGCTCCAGCTGACTCTGACAGAAAACTCTGAGAACGAAATGTACACAGCTAAACTAGGAGTCTATTGTTCCCATTCCCCACGGCTTATGGTCTTTTGCTTTATGACAATTTAAGTTTGGCTTTGAGTCACATTGAGGAGCCTTAGTGCAGGTCACAGTTTCTCTTGATGTGACCTAGAAATTTATAGATATAGGTTTTAAGAAAATAGTTTATATAGATTAAGAAAAATTAAGTAACCATTTTATTATAGAAGTGTGGTTAGTTCAGTTTGACTTAGGGGGACTAGTAAAGTTTGTATTAGGCCAACTGGTGCTAGGAGAGAGTAACCATAGCACCAACTGTTTTATAAAAACCAATTTGAATTAGCATAGAATAGTAAAAGGCAATATATCATTATGTAGGATTTGGGTGTAAGCATTAAATGATGTTATGTAACTATAAACAATTAAGGGTACATAAAAACTGGATAAGAACTTAATATTTTTCCTTATGTCTAAAAAATACATCTGTTTGAGAGTAGGGGATGTCCTGCGTGCATCTGGACCTGTTCAGGTGAAAGGCACATGCTACCTTTTGTGTAACCATAGCAGCAGGAGTCCCATTATGATAACTTTGTGGAGTTTG
>NW_006955371.1:0-776 GCF_000164805.1 Carlito syrichta
TGTTCTTTTTCTTGTCATCCCCCTTAACATTTTCTCTTTTACGTTTTATTCTTTTTTCTAATGGTCATATTGTGGGTATGTAGTGGAATTTCAGTATATCTTGTTTGTATTGCTTTGTTTTGTTTTTGTTGTCATGGGAACAGAAACAGGAAGTCTGTACAGACTTTTAAGTGTCCTTACAGGAAAGTCAGCTATAAACAGTGCTGTACAGCAGGACTCTAGAATTTTTTCATCTTGAGTAAATGAGGTGCTGTTCATTGTTGTTTGATTCACATTTCCCTAAACTTAGTGTTGATGTGCATCTTGTCATTTGTTTACTGGCTGTGTGCTTGGAAGATGTATCTGTTTAAGGTTAATTTCCAGTTTTTGAGCGAGATTTTTTTTTTTTACTGTTTTGTTGTTAATTTATAGGCGTTTAAACATAATGTCCTGTCTTGATCACTTAGAGGTATGATTCCAAAATATTTTTTCTTGTGTTTTGAGTTGCTAATTTTCTCTGTTGGAAGTGTTCTTTCATAGACAAAAGTTTTTTTTTTTTTGAAAGCAGGAGTTAGTTAAGACAGAAAAGTTCCTGCAGAGGGAGGGGACCCAAAGGAAGGTTGTCCCACAAAGGCTTTAATTTTGATGAAGTCTCTTCTATTTTTCTGCCTGTTTTTTGGTGTGAACAAAAAATAATTGACAAAATCACTGTCATGAAGTTTTCCTTCTAAGTATTTGTCTAAGGGTGTTTATGGTTTCAACTGTTACTGTTAAAATTTTTATGGTATAAGACAAGG
>NW_006955372.1:0-762 GCF_000164805.1 Carlito syrichta
GAGGACCTCAAGCCCAAAGCACAGGACTCCGCAGTGCTCTAGAACCCTGGACCAAGCAAAAGGTTGCCTAGTGCCTGCTGACAATCTACAACCTACTTTCAGGCCTGTTGCACCTAGGAACGGAGTTGGGAGGAGGACCACAGAAATGAAGACAAAGTTGCCCTTTGAGAATGTGTGATCTCATGGGAGACAGCCTGTAGGAAATGTGACAGGTCAGGTAGTAGTGGCTAATGTACATTAGTGCTGAGTACCAAGTGCTGCTGCTGGAAGCCATGTGAAGGCATCACGGATCCCTGGGGCTAGTTTTTGTGATTGTAGGATCACAGAATCCCAGATTGTCAGAAATGGAGGGCACTTTACAGATTAGTCAACTTAGCTCTTCATCTATTTTCCATTGGAGAAATCAGAGATAATCAGTGATTTGCCAAGTTATTTAAGCTAACATTTGTGAATCATCTAGTCTGGTAGCTGGCAATTGAGCACACCCTCCTCTGTGTCAATTCGCTTACCGCAGTCTCTCAGAGGCTCAGTCACAGATCTGAGGTGGTCACGTGCTCTTCTGACTCCCAGTCCCTGCAATTTGCCAATGTGATAAGCCAGCGTTGTGAAGAGGCCCTTCGTCTTGACTGACATCTGGGCACTAGGCGTCACCAGATGACTCTCCAGTCCCCACGTTTAGGTAACACCTCTGGCCTTCCTGATTTCTGGTCAGTGGGTCAAGGATCTTAAGTTGTCTCTGCTTCAGAACCTCTTTTTGTGTCC
>NW_006955373.1:0-664 GCF_000164805.1 Carlito syrichta
ACCTGCACTTGTGCCCTTGGCCTCTGCCAATACTCACACATGTGCTCTTGGCCTTTGATAACATTTGCACTTTGTGCCAATGGCCTCAAATGAAACCTGAACTTGTGTCCATGACCTCTGCCCTAACTCATGCATGCATCCTTGTCCTTGGCCGGCACTAGGACACATGCCCTCAACCTCCACTGACACACACGTGCATGCCCTCAGCTTTGGCCAACACTTGGGTGAACACCTTCCACCTCTGCTGGCACACATGTGTGTGCTGTCAGCCTCAAACAACATTTGCACATGTGCACTCATCTTTCGCTGGCTCTCATGCAAGTGCCCTTGGCCTCGACCAATACCCACGTGCATGCTCTTGACCTCTGCCAACAACCACATGAACTTCCTCGGTCCCTGCCAACACTTGGGTGTGATCTCAGCCTCCACCAAAATTTGTGCACATGCCTTTGACATTCACTGTTACTCACCTGCATGTCTTTGGCCTCAGATGACACCCACACATGCTCTTTCAACCAGTGCTGACACTCACATGCATAACTTTGGCCTTGGGTGACACCCGTACATGCTCCCTAGTCCTCCGCTGACACTTGTGCACATGCCCTAGCCCCAGCTGACTCCAACTCACACGTTCTTGGCCTTCCAAGACATTTGCATGAGTGCC
>NW_006955374.1:0-723 GCF_000164805.1 Carlito syrichta
AATGGAATGAGCATATTAGTTTCCAGGTTCTTGTTTCTAATGTCATTTTATAATAAAAGGATACAAGGCATTTTTGAGATATATATAGTCCTAGGATGGCATAAAGAAATCTACAATTTGAATCTGGGACAGTATATAGGCCAGAAAATAAGGAGGTGATCAACAAAAACAAACAATATCTATATGTAAAGAACATGTTGAAAGAAAACAACAGCAAATTTAAAGATTTCTAAAGGTAAAAACTGAGACAATGTCAGCAAAAAAAAAAGCGATATCGTATTTAATCATCTCAAAGCATAAAAAATGAGTTCCCACTAATATAAATAATTGAATAAACAAAAAGTTGAGGGAGAAAAGACAAATCTCCCATGTAAAAAATATTCCCAAATAAATTATGTTGATATTCTATCATGAAAGAAAATCATTAAATTTTACTCTTTATGTGTGGACTAGAGAGACATTAAATTTACAGTGAAGAAACCTAACAAACATTCTTTCAGCAAGGTGATCAAGCTTATTAGCCACTGTGTTGTTATGTTTGTAGTATATACTCTTGACATACTGTGATGAAATTGATGCTTTGCCTCTGTGATCTTTGTTTTAAAAATGTATAACCTCACTGTAATCATGAAAACAGGAAAATCCCAACAAAGGGAAATCCTACAAATATTTGACCAGTATTCTTTAAAACTGTCAAGGTCACTAGAAATGAGGAATGTCTTA
>NW_006955375.1:0-1310 GCF_000164805.1 Carlito syrichta
TTTTTTTAGTTAAATACTCCAAGTCCCTCACTTGATGGATAGCTCTCCACTTGAGTTGTCATCATTCTCACTCAGGGACACAGGTTGACAGAGGAGTTGCTCGAGAATTGCGGGTGCCTTGGTGGGCAGGGAGGGAAAGAGCATGGCAAAACTCACAGTGGTCTTAGTCTCCACCAAAAAGTGATGTCTGTCACTGGCCAAAACAAGTCACCTGAGCATGTCTGACTTCAAGAGGGAAGGAGTGGTTCTGGTGGGGTGCAGCAAATCTTAATGAACAGCAATACAGCAACCGCAGAGATCTCTGGTTCTTTCAGAACTCTTTCTATTGTTTGGAGCCAAATCTTTCTACCAAGAAGCTCAGATTCCACACTGCCCCCAAACCTTTGAGACTCTCTCCCTCCATGCCTTACTTTTCCCTCGTGAGTTATTCCTTTCTGATATTCTATTGGATAAGTTTATTTGAACAGCTACCACGAAAACCCCACTTTTAAGTGCTGAGAGTTTCTTTTCAACCTTACCCTCCAGAATCCACATATAAATCACTTATCTCATGAAGCCTTTCTTGATTACTACAGTCCATATCAAGCACTTCAAATTCCTTTACTATCACAAATGCAACTGCCTCCCGCCTCCCTGATTTAGGAAACAGATGCTGCAGCATTTTCTAATGTGTTTTCTGGTTGAATGTGTGTTTCTTTGACAAGATGACAAACTCAGAGTGAGAGCACCATTTTCTGTGACTGCCCCATGACCCTCACCTTCAAGACCTCACCAAAGACCAGGCACAGAAACATTTGATCCTTTTAAAATATAAGTGCCCCAAGCAGAAGGAACTGACTCAAGCTTCAGGAAGTGAGGACAGGGTGACAGAAAATGACAGGAAACCTGAATATGGAACTGAAGTAGCAGCTCAGAGTTTCCTTACCTTGAAGTAACAACAGCCAGAGAGGGAGTTGGGTGTGGACAGAGGAGCCGGGCACTCAGAGTAGATGCTGGCCCTAGTAGAGGTGGGTAATCTGAGTGTTGAGGGTGTCACAGAGCACAGGGCCAGAGAAATCAACCAGTTCTTAGTCCATGGTGGGGGGTAAGATCTTCACTGGTAGACTTTTAACCTTTTATGGCCAGAAAGCCTGGTTGTGGGTAGTGTAGAGAATGAGCCACTGGGGTAGAAACAGAAGGGAGGACCTCAAACCCAAAGCACAGGACTCCACAGTGCTCTAGAACCCTGGACCAAGCAAAAGATTGCCTAGTGCCTGCTGACAATCTACAACCTACTTTCAGGCCTGTTGCACCTAGGAAAGGAGTTGGGA
>NW_006955376.1:0-730 GCF_000164805.1 Carlito syrichta
GGAGGGCAAGTCACTAGGACACCTGTCACAGATGTAGAGTAGTCACTTTGGCACCCATCATAGATCAGGGCAGTCACTGTGGCACCAAAGAGAAAGAACAGCCACAAAGGCAAGCATCAAATAGAATAGCTAGTCACTGGGACACTCATCACAGAAGAGGGCTTGTCACCTGGCATCCATAACAGAGGATGGCCCATTACTGAGGCACCAATCATGAAGGAGGGCCAGTCACTAGAACACTCAATACAGAGGATGGCCTGTCAATGGAACAACCAGCACAAATGATGGCTAATCACCATTATTAAGAGGACTACTAGTCACTGGCAATCATTATGAAGGAGCACCTGTCACTGGGGCAACTCACAGAGAAGGCCCAATCACTTGGTTATCTGTGAAAAGTAATGGATGGTTTGTTTTCTTATAATGGAAAGAAGTCTGTGGACGTGATTAAGAGCACGTACTAGGAAACACATGACCAAAAGTTTGTTAAAAAAGGGAAAGGTGATAGTAGTCACATTGTCTTAGGGAAATGAAAAAAATTAGAAATAATAAACCTGAAATCATCCCATCAATTAGCAACAAGTACTTATTTATTAGGACCATAAACTCCTTATTTGACATCCAAGATAGATTGTGACCCCATAATACTTGTTCATGAGATCTAGGGAGGGTCTTGCAAAGTAAAAGACAAATTACTTGTTGTAAATGCTCTAGGTGTGCCTGAACACCA
>NW_006955377.1:0-665 GCF_000164805.1 Carlito syrichta
CCAATAATATTGTCTTATATTTCAGAATGTGGTAATCCATCAGCCAATGCCTTTATCTTAGATTTAGGATAGTCTGGACTTGATGGGAGGGTACTGACCATGAGGGTTCCTCTGAAAGTCAATTTTCAATGTTCTCCCATTGGTAAAGCAGACCAGTACCTAGACACAGGATCTAATAAATGAACTTAAAAGCAACTGGGTTCTTTGTTTTACTCAGCTTTGAGTAATCACACCATGATGCACAGTTACATAAAAGTGAAAAGGCTTTTCTAAAGATGGAAGTTCTAAAACAAGAACTGTGATTAAAGCTTGTTTCAGGCCTAGAATTTATACTTCTTCAGCAGTCCATTGGAGAGGAATGGTCTCTCCCTTTAACAGCTAAAGGTATAAATTGTTGGTCTTTAGAGCATAAGATTCAGTTCATAATCTTCAAAAACTTATCAGGCCTAAAACATTCTGAGTTCCCTCTTTGCTTTTGCTAATGAGTAGTCAATTATTCCAGTTTTTTTTTTTTTCTGGTTTGACTGGGCCCTCGCCTTCACTACTCTGATGCCCTAGGTATTTAACTTGTTTTTCTATAAATTGTAAATTTTTTTTTTTGAAATTCTCACCCCCTGAGATCCCAAGGAAGATAAGCAAAATTATTTTGTCCTCTTTTAAAGCTA
>NW_006955378.1:0-726 GCF_000164805.1 Carlito syrichta
AGTAGTACTTCTGTGCCCGGTGGCAGTTGGCTTTAGCCAATGGAAAATGGCATACTATTTTAGAGCCTATATGTTAAGAATCTTGTTTATTTTCCATTATTTTTTTCTGCTGCTGCCATTGTTTTGAGAAAAATGTGCTCATTTACTCAGCTGGTCAAATAAGACGTGTGGAGCCCAGCAGTCCAGCCAACCTATAAACAGTGATAAGCAGAGCCACACTAACCTGCCACAGTGTGTAGTTTAAGTCAGCCAAATTTCAGCCAGTATAGAGATCTGAGTGTCATATCCCACTGGGATTTCATGTTTATTGTGTGGATAAGGCTACCCAATGAATCCCATTAGAGAAATTAGGGGTACAGACAAAATGGTAATTTTTAATACCTTTCAGCTCTCCTTTGATTGTGAAACTCTTGTTGACTGTTCAATGGCTTTTAAATGACAAATTCAGACATTTTAGTAGAAGATAAATACAATGCCCAACCAGTAAGAAAGGTATATCTAGGCATGTCAAACTTCACTGTTACTATCTTTTTTTTTTTTAATTTTAAATTTTTTGTTTTAAAATCACAATGCCCAACCAGTAAGAAAGGTATATCTAGGCATGTCAAACTTCACTGTTACTATCTTTTTTTTTTTTTAATTTTAAATTTTTTGTTTTAAAATTGTGGGGTACGATTCAAGGTTGTTGCTTTCAATGTTTGCTATAAGTTGGATTTCTATTTTTTA
>NW_006955379.1:0-681 GCF_000164805.1 Carlito syrichta
CTTGGTATTCAGTGACAGGTAAGATTCCAGCCACCTAGTATGAACCTAAGACAGGCATTCCCCGCAGGGAAGGGGAACGGGCCAATGACGGGTAACAACTATGGTGAGGCGAGAACAACCTAAGACAGAAGCCAAGATGTTTTACGTTTGTTTTAATAAAAAAGGGGGAAATGTTGGGAGCCAACATCTATAGCTACATGGCTGAGGCCTGTAAAGGCCCATCTGGAAGATCGCCTCTGACATAGGATATCAGTTATACCTATGATATTGGCGTGTGATTGGTGACCAGTGTGCATACATGGCAGTAAAACTTATAAGTGAATCTCAGTACACTTGATGGAAGGTGCATGGCGGAATTGTTTCTGTCTTTCTAAGTTTAGCTTCTTTCTAGATATTTTTTTACTTCTATTTCCTGGTAGACTGGGTAGTCCTTGTTCCCGAAAGCTGTTTCCCCTAGGGCTAAGATTAGAAACTAAATTACCATGATAGTTCTGTCCCCTGCCCCTAGCCAGGTAGAACGTTTTCTTTTGTTTCGTTAATTACCCAAACTCTGTCTGCTTCAGCCCATGGCCGCCATCTTGGAAGCCCTGCATTTCCTTGTTCAAGAGTGTGACAGCTACTATTTGATTTTTAGAGTAGACTTGTTGGGATAAAATATATACATATACACTCATAGCTGCC
>NW_006955380.1:0-703 GCF_000164805.1 Carlito syrichta
GCCTTCATTTTATCAGAGGTTTTATACTTTATTCTGGATCTCAATGTCTAGTCATAGCTGAATAGCCTGAAGAGTCCAAATTTAAATGATTAATAACAAATAAAGTGTGATTCAAGATGTGGTGAGGAGAGCTATACTTGAACTCACCCTCTTATAACTTAATTGATTTTTTAAAGTTTGGTGAACTCTTTCAACTATGGCTTGACCTTGTGGGTTGTAGGGAATTTCTGTGGAATGAGAAATATTAAATTGGGAGTAAAATAGCTGGAAAGATTTAGATGTATATGCAGGACTATTGTCAGGGATGCCGGACATGCCTACAGTCAGGAACCCGAATAGGTGAAGTAAACTTAGGGCATAAGGGCATGGAAAGTGGTGGCTGTCAGTAAAAGGAATGGACCAAGGAAGGGCAGAATGCTCCATGCTATCACAAATATGCAATTGAATGATCTTTAAAAGAGTGTGGGAGGAGGGAGAGACAGTATGAAGACTAGCAGTTTTCAAAAGACGTGGTTTATGTCAGTGTTGAGATATAAACTTAAGAGAAATTTATCATAGAACAACAAGGAATTTTTTAACTTTCTTTTGTCCCAGCCACCCCCTAGAGAATAGACCTATCAAGCCATGTGGAAACTTGAAATGTCTTTTCCAGTACTTATGGGGATGAGAGGGGACAAAGGAGGTGAAAACCTTCCTTATTTTG
>NW_006955381.1:0-716 GCF_000164805.1 Carlito syrichta
CGAAGGACTAACATATGGACTTGGCAGCAACTTGGATGGATTTCGAGTCAATCATACTCAGTGATCTATCACAAAAACAACAAACAGAGTACTATATGTTTTCACTCATAAGTGGACCTTGAACAATTATAATATTATAAGAAAGGGATTGGCAGTAGTGGGAAACTGTCAGGGGAGGGGAGGTGGGATTGGCAGTTGAAGGAAACTGCTAGGGTAGGGAATGTTATTTCTCATCAACAAGGGTACCTGCATAATCAACATTTGTATACCTAACCCTGAATTGTGCCCCACATCTTTATAATAAAAGAAAAAAAGAAACCTGTTAAGGTTGGAAAAATGACAGAATACAGAGTCTGCCCTCTTCCCAGCCAGTTTCATTTCCAAAAGCATCAAAATGAAGCCTTCAGAAGGGAGATAAGTGCCACAGTGTACAGCTGCAAACATTTAATTCTTAAAAACAAAACTGAAAACAGACTAATTTACAAAGTGCAAGGTGTGCCAAGATTGCAATAAAAATTTCATCCCACTTAGTGTCCACCCATGTTTCAGTTAAACAGAGCATTTGTAAAGTTGTATATGCTCAATTATAAGACAAAACTATGGTGCATCATTCTCAGATGCTCAAATAGATCCCTCTGATTGGAACAGTTGAGCTAAAACCATTTCATAATGGAACAATTTCCTTAATATCTATTAGTACATATCTGCATTGCCCA
>NW_006955382.1:0-635 GCF_000164805.1 Carlito syrichta
CAGTGTTCTAATAGTAATTTTAAACAAATGCTAGGCAATATATCATAGTCGTGATGAGCTTTGTTTGCTCTGAACACAAACTGCATTGATTCAGTTTCCACACATTTTGTGTGACATTGGCCAAGTTAGATGACTTCCTTGTGCCTCAGTTCTTTCATCTTGAGTAATATTACCCTAGTAGACCACAATGATGTTTTTAGTGTGAATTAAACAAGATAATTTACATTAATAACTTACAACTGTACTTGGTAATATTCAAAGCTCAATAGTTATTATTCATTTTACTGTCTCTAGAAAAATGCACTTTATGAGTACAACAAAAAATAACTTCATAAAATTTGAGATATTGTTATACTTTTTATCCTTATTTTATTTCTGTATTTTATTGACCTGTATATACGCTATTCTTCTATTTGTTAATATGTATGTATTGATATGATTTTTATTTACAAAATAACTCTTTTAAAAAGAAACAACAGATAACGTTCAAGCATTTATACCACTGCATCATCAGATGGTAATCAGACACACATGAATGAGATTAATAGTAACTTAAAACTATAACTGACAAAACCATGCTAACTCTAGGTCACCCTGCAGGATTAATGGACCAATTATGTGAGTCATGTGTCCTA
>NW_006955383.1:0-3041 GCF_000164805.1 Carlito syrichta
CTGTCGTATTTCGCTGGACACAAGTTGAACCTGCTTGAGAGTTCATTAAAATTGAAATGTTAATTTATGTATTTTTTCCGTTTTAAAATTACATTTGAAAAAATTCAGTAGGACAATTCACTAAACATACAAATATGAACTACTAAGAAACAACGTGTATTATTTTTTTAAAAGCTAGTTTTAATGTATCACTGCTAGTAGCAGGAAACTATTGTTTGACTAAAGTTGTAATATAGAAATTTCTTACCATGTTTAAAATTCATGAAACCATATCCACATAGACAAATGCTTATTAATTGATAAATTGCTTTATTGACTCTAATGACAAAAAATACAGTCTTTGCGGGCTGTAGTGCAATTACAACTAAAGTGAATTTTCTAATGCCTATTTGTTGGAAATACAGTTTTTAGTAGTTTTACATCATGTCTGTTTTTTACAATATTACACTGGATTACTAAAGAATGTATTTCTCAAATAAGCATATTTTCAAGGAAAAAGAAACTTTCAGTTTATTACAATATACCACATTATATCAAATATATGATCCTCTGTGTATTCTATGGATAGTTGGCATTCTGAGAAGCAAATTGGTAGAATTACATAAATAACCCCAATTTCTATCTTTCTCTATTGATATCCACTTTTCTTTTTGACTGCACAGCTCCTTCTATCACAAAAGATAGACTCTATTCCCCTCATCTTAACCTGGGTTGAACTTGTGATTTGTGTTGCCAGTTGAATGGAATGCAACACAATAGATACTGCCATTTTATAGACTGAAAAGGTCAAGGTCAAGAAGCATTGTGTACGTCATCTCTATCTCTTTTAGTGATCTGTCTTTGTAATAAAAACAAACCCAGACTAATCCCATAGTATATGAGAGACCACATGGAGGAGAGCTGGATCATGCCAGTCAAGATCTTTCTAGACCAGTCAGCATATAACCAACCAACCTCAAACTGACTGCAAATACATGATCAAAACATATTGAGATTATTTGATACTGACTTGGATCAGAAGAGTCATCTTGCAAATGTATACATTTCTGAGCAAAACAATAGACATTTTTTGTGAAATGTCACAGTGATTTCACTGTTTTTTTAACACATAGCATTGACTGTGGCCGTAAATAATTCAAACAGCTTTACATGCCTATGAAAATTTGACTATTGTAAGTATTTAGTGGTAGTTAATGCACATATTTGGTAACATTTCAGGTATGCACACTTTCCTTCCAGTGAATTTACTTTTAATTTAAAGATGTGCTTAAATGGACAAACCTGCAGATGTTGAAAAATATAATGTTTATGAATATTAGTATGGTAAAAGGAACCTATTTCATTACATATTAAGAACATAGTGTTTTCTTATGTTCTGAATTTTAAAAAAATGTTCCAGCATCATTTGTATGTTTGTGTGTGCACACTGTATAAGAACAGAATTTTTATTCACATTAATTCATTGATTCTATTGATTTGGAAATGGATGATTTAATTTTGTGAGATTTCCATGTGTTCTAACAGATGTTATTTAGTGTTTGATTTTAGACTGGTATTATTTTTATTTATAAAAGAATAAGCAAGAACATAGAAGCATATAAATGGTAGATGGTAGAGTTGTTTTTTCTTTAAGCACACTATAAGAGACTTCATATTTTTAATTATAATATTTATTGACATTTCTAACTCTAATAATCAATTAAGTATTATTTGTTAAATGTCTAATTTAATAAATAAAAATGAATAAATTTAAGGGATGTTTATATCTCATAGAAGAGTTAATATATCTTTGAAATTATTCCCAATCCCCTTGTTATTACTTAGCTGCAATCCACTTTATTATACTAATGTCTGTTTTTAAATGCTTAGTTTATGTCAGCATATTCTAAATGCTTTGCAAGCATATATTTATTAAGAGTTGAATGTTGAGGGAGAGAAAAAACCAAATCAAAATCAAATAAAAAGTAGCTCAAATTCTATGAAAAGCAGTGTGGTAAATTCTCAAAGAACTAGAAATTGAAATCTCCCTCCTGGGGATAGAACCAGGGGAACATAATTTGCTGTACAAAAAACACACCTGTACATGCATGTTTATTACAGCACTGTTCATAATCATAAAAACCATGGAACCAATACAGATACTTATCAACAATGGACTGGATAAAATTAATGTGGTACATATATACATGATGAAATAATATACAACTATAAAGAACAAAGTCATGTCTTCACAGAAACTTGGATGCAGTAAGAGAACATCTTACAAAGTGAACTATTGCAGAAACAAAGTGAATACAGCATATTCTCACTCATAAGTGGGCCCTGAATATTAGTCACACTAGCACAAAGGTGAGATTGTTAGATGGTGGACACTGCTAGGGGAGTTACGGAGAAAGTAAGGAGGGGAGCACATAGCAACACCCTGGGTATCTGGTCCGCTGTCAGGAGGACAGAGGACCAGCTAGAAACTCAAACTCCACCTGTGTGCAATTTACCTATATAGTAAATCCACACTTGGACTTCACAATTACTAAATTTAAAAAATTTTAATTTTTTATTATAAAGATATGAGGTACAATTCAGGGCTAGGAATATAAACATTGATAGAACTTTATTGGTTTATGAGATTCACAAGTCATAGACAAAAAAGAGATACATTTGAGAAATACTGATAGAAAGATCATTTGAATGCTCAAATTGACTTAAATATTCCCAACCTCAGTGGAAAAGTTACTGCTGCTGGATTTACAACCCCTGTAAAATTTCACAGCCGGCTCAGTGGCTCAGCCTATAATCCCGCTCTTTGGGAGACCGAGGTGAGTGGATTGCCTGAGCCCGCGGGTTCGAGACTCGCCTGGGCAACTTGGCGAGACCTCATCTCTACAATAAATCAGAAATCATCTGGGCGTGGTAGCGCGCGCCTGTAATTCCACCTACTTGGAAGGCTGAGGCGGAAGGATCGCTGGAGCCCAGCAGGTCGAGGCTGTGGTGGCCGGGAGTGGCCACTGCACTCCAGCCTGGGCAACGGAGTGAGACTCGAA
>NW_006955384.1:0-5895 GCF_000164805.1 Carlito syrichta
CACCCCTCCACACAAGTATACATGGGGCTACTGCAAGACCCCTCTCTGAACCAGGGCACCCACCCAAAGGAGACCTTAGGACTCTAGTGACATTGAACAACTAAGGGAGCCTTCTCTCAGAAATACATTGAAGTTCTGTCTTCCAAGCTGTCTGTCACATTTACTCCATCCGCTTAGTCATCAGAAGGATCCTGACATGGGCTGCATTCTCCCCATGGGGGAAGGTTGACACATGGAAGAGGCTGTGTCTTGCCCAGGATCCCCCCACTGGGGAATGGCAAAGTGTGGTCTTGTACCTGGGACCCAGACCTTGGACAACCCCTGCTCCCTGTCCAGGCTGCCTGAGAACCACTGTCCACATCAGGAGCTGGGAGGTGGCCGTCTGACTGTCAGGCAAATTGTATGGAAATATATGAAAATGGTCTTGTGTGAATTCTCTCTCATTTTTCTGCACTGCAGAAACCAAGCCGCTGGCCTCTGCCTTCCCCCATCAGGGGTCACCAGCCTACAGGGACACAGCACATCAGTGTCAGCTTCCCTTAGACTCACAGATGGTGGCAGACAATCAGTTTCTGAGAAGCACAGAGCCACCTGGGTGGGACTCGCCCCCACCTCCATGTGCCCCCCCATCTGGCCATTCTCTTCTCTGTGTCTTCTTCTCTCAATTATTCCCCAGCAGCTATGGAACTGAGGGGTTCTGGCTATGTGCTCTCTGCACTTTAATTAGGGGTCACCGAGAAGACATCATTTCCCAGGCTTGCTGTAATTCTATTAAAGTCATCTGTAAATGTCAGGCATAGCCTGATTCCACAAGGGAACAAAGGAAACAGAAGCCCAGGGCCACTCATTAGCGAGTTCTGTGCTTTCTTTCTTTTTTTTTTTTTTTTTGAGTTGGAGTCTCGCTCTGTCGCCCAGACTGGAGTGCAGTGGCCGCTCCCGGCCACCGCAGCCTTGACCTGCTGGGCTCCGGCGATCCTTCCACCTCAGCCTTCCGAGTAGCCGGAATTACAGGCATGCGCTACTACACCCAGCTGATTTTTTTATTTATTGTAGAGATGAGGTCTCGCTGCCCAGGTGGGTCTCGAACCCGCGGGCTCAGGCAATCCACTCACCTCAGCCTCCCAAAGGTGCGGGATTACAGGCTGAGCCACTGAGCCCGGCTTGTGCTTTCTTTCTTGTCACCACTCTGGGAGGCCAACCTGGAGCTGGCCCATGGGTTTCGGCATTGAAGGCAATCCCAGTGTTCTGGTACCTGGCCTGGTGCTGGGAGAAATTCTCAATGGAAGACAGCCTCAGCAGCTGTGAGTGCAGGTTTTGGTCAGTGATGGATCTGTTGAGGTCTCAGGTGAAGACCGGGGCCATGCCAGCTCCTGCCCTACCTGTCAGGTAATTCCTTCAGCTTGGACCAGCCAGTTTGGCTGTCACTGAGGCATCATTTCCTGCCCTAAAGCTTGAGGAGACTCACTGGGGTCCACAGTCATGCGGCCCGTGACAGAGGGGCCCATGCCTGGCTGAGGAGGGAATCTGAACAGGGTGCCGGGTCCTTGGGAGGATTCCTGGGGTCAGTCCCAGTCTCTGAGCTGGAGGAGCTGGGCCAAAAGAAGGAGTAATTGTCCTGCTCTGTGCCCACCTGCATAGGTTCCACACCTTTCCCCCACTGGTGTAGACCCTGCCTCCAGTAGATGGGCCAGCAGATCTACATGGAGCATCTTCATCCTTTACAAAGCACTCTTCCAACCCTTCCCCGCCTGGGTCCTGTTGGCCAACAACTGTAGCCACAGAGGCTCTGTAAGGGGAAAGGGCTTGCATCTGTCCAAGTCAAGACAGGGCAGGCATCTTCTACTGGCTATTGAAGACCTGGCAGTGCCGTGCCATGGTGCAGCACCTGATGAATTCTTACTGTCTCCCGTCACTCCTGTCTTCTGAGCATCTGGATGAGATGAGATCATTATATCTTAAATTTCTTTCTAAAGCTGCCTCTTAAATGAGCCAAGAATTAGATGCTTAAACTTCTGAGGCAGATACATCCCCTCTTGACACTTGACATGCCCACACTTGCTTTTCAAACTGCAGTAAATGCTCATTGACTTTATTCATTTTTATTCATCCATTCATTCATCATTCAAGCTTTGGGAGGGCAAGGTGGAAGGACCCCTTGAGGCCAGGGGTTTGAGACCAGCCTGGGCAACATGGTGAGACGTTGCCTTGTCACTGCAAAAAAAGTTTGTAAAATTTAGCTGGGCATGGTGGCATGCACCTATATA
The DNA here is from genome assembly GCF_000164805.1 of Carlito syrichta. Classification (NCBI taxonomy): domain Eukaryota; kingdom Metazoa; phylum Chordata; class Mammalia; order Primates; family Tarsiidae; genus Carlito; species Carlito syrichta. The sequence continues at coordinate 2,265 of NW_006955384.1, forward strand.
GTCTAAGCTACTTGGAAAACTGAGGTGGGATGATCTCTTGCTCCCAGGAGTTTGAGGCTGCAGAGAACTATGATAGCACCATGGCACTCTAGTCTGTGTGACCAAAGGAGACACTTTCTCAATAAAAAAAATAATTTAAAAATCCTTGCAGTAGATAAAAGAAGATTCCCTTTCCCCTTCATCTTCCTCCCCCTTCCCTCCTTAGTGATAATCTTAGTCAAGTAATGAGGAAGAGTAGAGAGACAGAGATAGTCACCTCTCCAGCATCCCTGCCTCTGGGCCTACAGATTCTTTGAAACAATCCCTAGTTTAGACCAAATCACAGGAGTTTGTGGGACTGCTCAGGGAAGAATGGACAGGGTCTTCTGATACACAGGCTCCTTCAGACCCATACCCACCCTGGAGGCATTCGGCCTTTTAGAGTCTTTGGCCTAGGGACCATGATGGAGCCAGAATTATCTCAGTGGGGGGCAGCCTCATAGCTTAGAGACTACCTCTTCCCAGAGGTGATGGGGGGTCGGGAGGACCAGCAGAGGTGAGAATGGCAGATGTGCAGCCAGACAGGTAGGCAGCAACTCTACAGACATCACAGCACCCAGTTCCATGCCCCACTGGTCCTGGCCCAGTGGGGGACCCCCTGAAATGGGGACAGGTTGCTTGCTGGTGACCACAGGCCAGTGTGTGCAGTGGCTGCACATGCCAGGTCTCCTTTCTGGTCATACAGCACCTGCATCAGCCCCGTAATCTCCCCTGGGCTGTCCTTCTGCATCCTTCACAGGCCTGCTTCTCCAGATCTCTACCCTGCTTCCTCTGTACCCTCAGCCCACACCCTAGTCCAGACCAGCATCTCCTGAAGGTGTGTCCCCAGAACACAGCAAAGGCCCCACTAAAGCTGGTCTTGTTCTTGCCCGTGTCCCAGCTGTCAGTCTCACCTCTCCTATTCCACACTGTCCCCACCCAGCTGCCTTGACATGGGCTTCCTGAAACCCTTCTCTGCCTTCCTTTTGCCCCCACTTGGGGCATTAATCAAATCTCCCCCCAATCTTTCCTGCCATCTGTCTCCTTCCCACTCCCCCAGTTCTAAGTTCCCCTACTGCGAGCCTCCTTAAAGTTCTCTGTGCACAGGGCACTGACTTTCTCTTCCAGATTTTGGCACATACCATTCTCTCTGCCTTCTCACTGAGTCACTCGTATTCACCCACAGGTCTGTGTAGCTTCCCCATCCTTCCAAAGGCCTCTGTGGTGCTGGGTGGCCCTGAGTATACAACAGGTTGGGGCACCCACCCCTGTTCTTACAGCAACCTTGCACACCAGGCATGGAGCCTCACTGCTTCCAAGACCCTGGGGGCATGCCCTCTCTGCTGGTAAGTGCGGTGGTTATGCTTTGCAGGTGGGTGTCCCCAACCACCCCAGCATTAGTATGGGGTGAGGCATATAGTAGGTACTCATTTCATACTTGCTTACTGGATATATGCAGAGGGGCTAAGCTGTCTGTGGATTTGACTCTTCCTAATGCTCATGGTGTGACCTTGGGCAGGTCACCTGATCTCTGAGTTTCTGCATCCTCAAGTGTAAGAGGAGGTGACAGCAGTAACTGTTGACAAATTTTAAGCCTCTATCAATTCCACAGGACACTTTTCCATTGCGCGGTCTCCCATTCACAGCTCACCATCATTAAGGCAGCATAGTTTGGAGGGTTCCCTTGTTGGATAAGTGCCAAGAGGCCCAGGTGGGTGAGACCCGACTGGGGCACCACCAGGTCAGAAGAGGTGGAGCTGGCCCCAGATGCTGACAGGGGCCATTCAGGCCATGTTCCCCTGCAGTGGAAGGCAGAAAGGAGGGGCTGACCTGAGAAGTCCTAGCAGGGCCCAGGCACAGTGAGGTATGGCCAGTGATGGCCACTACCATGCCCGGCAGCATCCTGGGGACTTCAGCAGGTAGACCTGAATAAAATGGCTTTAAAAATGTAAATGAATCTTTTATTTAATATGAAAGTCCAAACAACTTTGTAATATAACTGGGTTTCCACTAAATGTGGTCCCTGGAGAAATAAGGTGCCATTCCCTGAGCACCATCAAGCGTCTAACCCTAAAGCAGGCCCCGTATCTCACTCCAGGTACTTCCTAAGGAAAGCAACACTGGCTGCTGTAAGAAATAAGCCCTGCAGATAAATCACTATTCAAAGGCAGTTCAAGTTCATAAAGTCTGAGTGATACTCCTCACCAGAAGCCCAACCTCCATGCAGTGGCACAGGGCCCCAGACTCCTTCCATCTAGGGCTTGTCCATGCCCCTGCCTTCTGAGGTCATAGCATGGAGCTGGTAGAGGGGAAGGCGAGATTATCAGGTGGGAAGGTTTGGGCCCAGCCTGGAAGTGGCACATGCCATTTCTGCCATGAGGCCCTGGATGGAAACCACCCAGTCCCAGGTGAGTCAGTTCAATGGAGTTTTGGAAAGCACATCGACCATGATGGCCCAGAGAAAATGGTGAGCACTATCTGGTTTCTGCCCGATTTTCAATCTGACTCTACAGGAAAGGGAAGAGGGGATTGGAGGGCAGAGAGCCTCCCAGGGCCTAGACCCGAGGCCTAATTTGGCTGGGTCTGTGCAATTTCTGGTGTCTTCACAGCTTTTAGTAACTGTGGGTGTCTGTGGGGATCTGCTGATGGTCATGGCATCAGCTCCCCAAATTGCCTCCTTGGGCCTCAGTTTCCCTAGCTGGAAGATAAGGTGGCTGAACCAGATAACCTCTGATTGCTGCTGCTATGCTGCCATACCCCTCACTGTGCCCTGCCCAGGGAACCTGGGAGGAGGGGTCTGTGCCTGGCATGCCTGAGGTTTGTGGATTTTGGGAGCGCTGCCCCAGGTGGTGGGATGGGGACACAGGGGACAGCAATTGGGAAGCATATTATAGAAGACATCGCGGCCCAGCCTCTGTGGGTCTAGTCAAGAACTGCCTTTAAAATTTTTTCCTTTTTATGATATTAATAGTAATAATGTGTCCACTGTAGAAAATTTAAATAATATGATACACTCCCTCTGAAATAAGCTAGCAAATAAAAGTGTATGAACACCGGGGCACATGCACTTTCAGTGACTATCTGGTGTGTCACCTTCAGTGCCCACTTTCCCCAGATGCCGAGACACAGACTTACATGTTGACAGGTGCCTGAATGTACATGGGTGTATGTCCAGAGCTGAGACCTTATTTCAAATACTGTGTTTGTCCTGATCTTTAATGGTATCATGTCCCACAGGATGACAAACTTCATAAACTGCTCCCCAATAAGTGCCCACCCTGTGAATCAGCTGTGACTGGCTCAGCTGTTCCCGTGTTTGACATCTAGTTGTTTCCATTAGCAAGGTCAGGGTCTGGTGAGAGCTCGCTCTCCCTGGCTTCAGTCAGCTGCCACCTTGCTGTGTCCTCACTAGGTAGGGATGAGGTTGGGGGAGGATAAAGAAATGGAGAGAAGAGAGAGAGGGGGAGGGAGAGAGTTGAAGAGAGAGAGAGGGAGAAATTGGAGAGACAGAGGGAAAGAAGGAGAGGGGCGAGAGGGACAAAAAGGGGAAGAGACAGAGGAAGAGCTGGAGAGAAAGGGAGGGAGGAGAGAGGGGAGAGAGAGAGGAAGGGAG
>NW_006955385.1:0-421 GCF_000164805.1 Carlito syrichta
TGGTCGGCTAGTTAAGACAGCTGACAAGTGAGATCAATCGCTGGCCTACTAGGTAAGTCAGCTGACAAGTCAGTTCACTCACTGACCAACTCGTTAATTCAGCTCACTTGGCTCACTCGCAGGCCGACTAGTTAAGTCAGCTAACTGGTCAGTCTACTAGCCGGCCAACTAGTTGAGTCAACTAACCAACCAGCCAACTAATCGGCCAACCTGTCAGCTGATAAGTTAGCTCAGCTAACTTGTCAGCTGACTAGTTAGGACAGCTAAATAGTTTGCCAACTAGTCGGCCGACTAGTTAATGCAGCAAACCAGCATTCCAACTAGTTAAATGAGCTAACTAGTTGGCCAACTCGTCAGTTAGCTAGTAGACCCAGCTAACTAGTCAGCCAACTAATTGGCCAACTTGTTAAGCCAGCTAACA
>NW_006955386.1:0-797 GCF_000164805.1 Carlito syrichta
AAAAATCCCAGTAATTAAATTTTATATTTCAGAGTACATGTTTTTCATTAAAAATTCTACATATTCTGGTGACGCTTTTCTGAACTTCATCTTCACTTGACCTGGCAGTAGCTCCTAGTAAAGACGTTACGTTGGATTCACATTCAGCAGCAGCTGGAAAGAACCATAATTATGCTCTTTATCTAAAATACTTCAAGGTTAACTAAGTGTAATTCAGTTAAAAAAAAAGTTGAGAACTAGATCAGTGGTAATAAGGAAAAAAAGTGTATGTACCACTACAATACAAAATTACTATTAAATATAACCTGCCCATGGTTGCACACTGAACTAATTATCATTGGGGTTAAGTGTCAGCATTTCTGGTTTTCTCATTCTTCATTTATGTCTTCAACATACTAACGTACTAATGACAGATGTAAGAACACAAGCATTCGTAATGCAGTATATACTTATGCCTCATTCATTCATGTTCCATTGCTCTAAAAAAACTAAAGAAGTCTATGTATCTCATGTTTTTCTGACTCTGCACTTTCTTCACTAACATGTTAACGTACTAATACAAGCATTGGAATTACAAGATGAAGATGGTACAATCCACCCCCCAACAAATGTGTACTATAACCTGAAAAAGCAGAAACACGGGCCATTTCTATACAGCATCATAGTTTCCATGACAGGCATAAACAGGGCATTACTGGAACGCAAGAAAGACATCTACCCCAGTTTTGTGTCAATATGGCAGGGTTTTTGGTGGAGAAGGTATGTCAGTTGATACATTACACACATGGAAAATGTAT
>NW_006955387.1:0-327 GCF_000164805.1 Carlito syrichta
CACATGGCTAATCACTTGAATGTACTAGCAGAATTAACGAGCTAGACTGCTGGGTATCCAACTGAGTCAACTAGGTGACTGAACTCGTTAGCCAGCTGGCTAGTCAGCTGAATTAACTAGCGTACATTACTAGCTAACGAGGTGTCTAGTCAGGAGACTTAACTAGTTAGCTGCATATATAAACCGCATGCTTGCCAGCTGACTTAACTAACTAACGTTATCCAGCTGGCAAAAGAGCTGATTTAACTAGGAGACCAAACTAACTAACCAGGTGACTAAACTAGAGGACTTAACAAGCTAGCTACCTAGCTAGCCAGCTGACTTTAC
>NW_006955388.1:0-301 GCF_000164805.1 Carlito syrichta
ATACATGTTCTCTATTATCTAAACTTAAAATTAGTAAGACTGTATTGATGTACATGATGACTTTACTATTCGAGCCATGCTCAAGTTAGGTCTTGTGTCTCAAAGTATCATTTAAAGTCCACATTTTGTATGTGATATATCCTTTCCACATCTGTTGTTTGACTCTAACATTGTAAATAATATTTGACTTATTTCAGAGTTTTCCAGAATTTGATAGAACTATATCTGAGGAAGTAGGAAGAGGTATGTTGCTATAATTTATAAATTAAAGAGATTAATTAATTGATTGCAGAAACAAACC
>NW_006955390.1:0-596 GCF_000164805.1 Carlito syrichta
GAAGGAAGACCATGATGTAGACCAAATGGAAAGCCTGTGATTGCAGCAGTTTGGGAGACCCAGGCTGAGAGGATGACCAAAATTGGGTGGTTTGAGAGCAGCCTTGGCAACCTGGAGAGGAAAGAAAAGGAAGGAAGGAAGGAAGGAAAGAAGGAAGGAAGGAAGGAAGGAAGAAAAGAAAGAAAGAAAGAAAGAAAGGAAGAAAGAAAAGAAAAGAAAAAAAGAAAGAAATCCATTTTCCTTTAAACTTTCTACCCTCAGAGTTTTGCTCCCCACCCCCATCACATGTGAGGTTCCCCCAAGCTTGGCAGTTTCCAGACCCACCCCACCCAGTGTCATCCCCTGCTTTGGTGCAAGAATTCCCGAGGTACCCTGGCTGGGTTCCTGCCAACTCTCCTCTCCAAGGTGAGAAATATGCCCCAGGCAGGATGACCCTATGACTCAACAACAAGGACCTTCTACCAGGAAAGCCCAGGGACACATCCCTCACATTTCTTCACCTTAAATCCCATTTTTCCTGGCTCTTAAGCTAGTCACCCTGTGAACACACCATGTGCAGTTGAGAATCTGTGTACGATTCTGATATTTTTTGGAAA
>NW_006955391.1:0-763 GCF_000164805.1 Carlito syrichta
TAACTTAACTACCTGTCATAACTAGCTGCCATGCTTTCTAGCCAGTTGAATTATCTAGCTTGCTACATGGCTAGTCAGCTGGCAATGCAGCTGAATTAACTAGGTGAGTTATCTAACAAGCCAACTGTCTAGCCAGCTGACAAAACTAGCAAGCTACCTACATAACCAGTTGGCTAGTCAACTGACTTAATTAGGTGAATTAACTAGCTAACCAGCTTGCTAGAAAACTGACATAACTAGCTAGCTACCTAGCTAGCAAGCTGGGTAGCTAGCTGACTTAACTAGCTGAATTCATTAGCTAGATAGCTGACATATCTAGCTGACTTAACTAACTAGATTCCTAGCTTGACAGCTGACTTTAATAGCTGAAATAACTAACAAGCCAGCTGGCTGCCCATCTGACGTAAATAGCTTTTTAACTAGCTAGCCAGCTGGCTAGACAACTGAATTTACTTGCTGACTTAACTAGTTAACCAGCTGGTTAGCCAGCTGACTAAAGTAGCTGACTTAAATAGCTGGCCAGTTGTCTAGCCACCTGACTTAATTTCCTAGCTTCCTAGCTAGCCAGCAGACTAGCCAGCTGATTTAATTAGCTGACTTAACAATGTAGCCAGCAGACTAGCCAGCAGACTTAAATACCTATCTACCTACCTAGATAGCAGGATAGCCAGTTGACTTAACTAGCTGACATAACTAGATAGCCTAAAACTAGACAGCTGACTTAAGTAGCTACCTACCTACTGGCTTGTCAGGTGCCTTAACT
>NW_006955392.1:0-859 GCF_000164805.1 Carlito syrichta
CAAGAGAACCATATGCTAACAACTATTCAAAAACTTCTCCAGGGAAAAGAGACCATTCAAGAGTCCTCTCAATGAGGTAGTCCTTTTGTTTGAAGCAGTCTTTAATGAGAGGACCAAGAAATCCCCAAACTGGGAGGGAGCTTGAGGGGATTGCCCATGAGGCAGTCTTTTATTATTATGATCACGGAGTCCTGTTGGAACTTGGTTATAGCACAACCAAATAATATTTTTGCACTTTCTTTAGTTTATAAACTTTTGGGTGTTTTTAGTATCGTCTAACAGCCTTTGAGCAGTTTTTCCTACAGGATTTGAACATTGCTTTTGCTAAGTACATAATCCATTTTCCAGAATTTTCAATTATCTAAATTTTTATACTAATGCAGAGGCCAAATACTTACCACTTTGAAAATCTCCATGTCATTTTGGTTTATACATATTGGGCCCCAAATTCCCTTTTTTCTGTGTGTCTCATTTTTAATACTTGGTGATTAAAAGTATCAGATTAATCGGATACTTTGCTGCAGAGTATTGCATTGTGTCTTAGATAGAGAAAATACGAGGGGATTCAATGGAAATTCACTTTTAAAAATATAAATTGGGTTAAAATATAAAGGGAATGTGATTTTATATTTCCTTCATATATAAAAGGTAACCTTTTCTCTGAGGATTGCAATTCTGTAACATTTAATCAAAATTAAGAAGCAGAAAATACAGAGTGCACCAAGAGAATGCACAAAAATGTTAATAATGAAAAAAGCTGTATTAAATTATGATACTGTTTTATTTTTGAAAATTTTTACTATTTATTGTGCATTCTGCCTTTTGAATAGCACTCACTTACACTGAATCCCAAGATTCA
>NW_006955393.1:0-3710 GCF_000164805.1 Carlito syrichta
TTTTTGTGAGTTGGAGTCTCACTCTGTTGCCCAGACTGGAGTGCAGTGGCCGCTCCCGGCCACCGCAGCCTCGACCTGCTGGGCTCCGGCGATCCTTCCGCCTCAGCCTTCCAAGTAGCCGGAATTACAGGCATGCGCTACCATGCCCGGCTGATTTTTTTTTGATTTATTGTAGAGATGAGGTCTCGCTGCCCAGGCGGGTCTCGAACCCGCGGGCTCAGGCAATCCACTCACCTCAGCCTCCCAAAGGCACGGGATTACAGGCTGAGCCACCGAGCCCAGCTTATGGTACACACATTTTTAAAAAGTGTATTTCACAGGCTTATATTCTTTCTGATATAAAGAAAAAGCAAATGCTTTTCATGTTTTCTTGATTTCTAAGGGGGCAGTTTAAAAAAATAACTGGATGCAGTAGAAATAAAACTACACAGCCACTTAGGTAGCTCATAAACACTAATGATGATAAAATATAGACCTTTATTTCATAGTGATTAAGAAATTAGAAATGAGAGAAGTCAGTTTAACCAAGTTTTGCTGATGTTGAATTCTTCAGGCACCCAGAGTTTTCTGAGGTTCTAGAAGTATCTCTTTAGCTCCTCAGGTAAGCTTTACTCTACCTTATTGGTGACCTTTCTGAGATCTCATGGTTTGACTTTTCCTGATTTCAACTACAGACAGACAGTTGAACAATGTCAATGATAATTTGTATTCATCATTCTTTGTCATCATTGTTCTTCTTCACCCATCAATTACTGACTGTCATCAACAGGTGTGATGAAGAAAACAAGAGAGGAATATCAGAATAGAAGGAGCCTTGATCCCTGATGACGATAAAGTAACCATACCAATTTAGCAACACTTTTCTGCAGGCTTTTATTTCTCACTTCTTTTTCAAACACTTTTATTTGGAAATTCATTTATATGTACTGAGATATAATTTCAATTGATATACTCACCAAGCCTTATGCAATTCATTACTCACTGTACCCCTTTTCAAATTCCAAGTCATATATCAGGAAAGGTCCTATAAATCTCATACAGCATATATGAGATGAGGATTCTAATTTATGGGCCTATCCCAGTGATATTCTCACTTCTATAATACATACAGTTTCATCTTAAAGGAAATAGGCTCTTCTGGTCTCATATGAGATATTTTTAAAAATACAAATTCAGCCAAGACTATGGAGAGGAAAATTCTTGAATTTTTATCACTTAACTGCATTCAGTTGTTTTACATGAAAATTATGCCTCTACACAATCCACATTCTCTGAGTGCTGTCCAGTATTATAGTCTTTGCTTTTAGTAAAGTATATGTGAATCTTTTTCAATTGTTGTGCTTTATTTCTGGAAATCCTAACATCTTTACGTAATATGCATTTAATTTTGACTCTGGGTTGGGTATGGTGGTTCAAGCCTGTAATCCCAGCACTTTGTGGGGCTGAAGTGAGAGGATGGCCTGAGCTCAGGGGTTTGAGATCAGCCTGGGAAACGTGGTGAGACCTCATCTCTACAATATATCAAAAAGTTAACTGGGCATGGTTGCATCCTTCTGCAGCTCCATTTATTTGGAAGGCTGAGGTGGAAGGATCGCCTGAGCCCAAGAGGTCACAGCCAGCCACTGCACTACAGCCTGGGCAATAGAGTGAGAGTCTGAGTCACAAAAAAAATTGACTCTGAAAGTGGTTCCCAATTTATCAGGTTTTCAAAGGCCAAGTTAAGAGAAGCATGAAAAAGAAGAAAGCATAAATAATTAGGGTGGGAAATTCTACCACAAAATTTAGTTTGAATAACTTTCTTTCTGATTTCCATCTTCAATGATTTAATTTCTTAGCTCTAAGGAATGCAAGTTAGCAAATTTATTACTTCTGAAAACTGCTTCAAGACACCCAAGTCAGAATGATACCTCCCAAATTGAATTTAAATAAAAATAATTAGTTTTGTCTTGTGTTTTAATTCATTTACTTCTGCATAGAAATCTTCCTGGAGTTTTGAAACTCATCAATGATTATCTCCGAAACTGATCCAATAATGTGAGAATAAATATACCATTAACCAATTATACATAATGACTCCAAAACATGCCAATACTGGAGTAGTTCAGGTGATTTATAGGGTTCACTTCAAACAGCCTATTCCACATCTTTTATTTAAAAACTTACATTAAAGGTTACACAAGAACATTGCAGACAAATAGAAGCTACCTTAAATATTGGAATAAAATTCAGAAATATTTTATATTCCATTTATATGCGTTATACTTTATTTTTAAAAATAAATGGTTTTAATAAGAATAAATCACAGTTTTCTTATTATTCAACACAACTTATCAAAGATAATAACATCAAAGTGTAGATGGATCAAAAATTGATTCCAAATTTTGAAAAATATATAAGATTGAAATATAAAGAAAATACCTTTGCCACAGTGCTGGTAGGGGTGGTTGAGAAAACATTTGGACATTCCATAAGTCAATATTTACTCAGATTCAATGAAATTATAGTTTTTTTTCTTAACTCACCAAAACTAACTGATTTCTTCTATTTTCTGGCTAATGTTAAACATAATTTGAATGTCAGTCAACATTTTGTCTTCAAAATGACTTTGTTCTATTATTGCATGAAATCCAAAGGTCACAAAAGCCATGGACATTGAAGCATAGCAAAAGTCAGAAGACAGCTGATATGTTTCCACTTAAAATTTCTTCTCTTCTGCTTTTAAAAGTGCTAGATCTCAGGAAGACACTTTGTCTTGAAGAATGAATTGCTCACACATTTTCTTTGAGATCATGACTACTTCATCCCTTTGCCTGGCATATGTATCGATCAAGAAGATCCAAGACTGCTGATTGATTTTATAGTTTGTTAATTGGCACAAGTTACCACTTGACTACTCAGCAGACAAAACAGATGATACATGACTCAACAAATAAACTGAAAAGACTGTACAAATGCCAAAACATTTCATGATAGTTAAGATGTTGAATTCATCTTGTGACAAAATATTTGCTGTCAAAATCTTTCATCAATTTTGTGATAGGACATTATGATAGATTTATTCCTGAAAAATAGGATGATTTATACAAAGAAGTGTTTTTAATGATGGAGATTTATGAATAAAAAAAGACCTTGGCATCTTAAACTATTCTCAACAATACTTTCTTCAGTATAAATGGTGAACTTTTGTACCACTGAGAGGCTGAGACTGAGTTTATTTCACTTTTTCTTTAAAAATTATGAAGACTATGAGGATAGTCGTGTAAATTATGTCTAATGAAAGAATGAACTGCCAGAGGGAGACTATACCACCTAAAATTTTCCACAAGATGACTCATCTTAAAAGATAATTTCAATACTCATCTTGTAATATCTTTTATATTTTATCAGTAAGATACTTCAGCGTTATCTGAATATAGGTCAGAATCTTTATCACTGTATACTAAAGTTCTTAAGAGAAAAATTTATAGTTGATGTCTAATTAAAAAAAACAGTGAGCGGAATCTTCTAGAACAGATTCCTCATGAAATATGTTTCATGTAGCATGCATATACCTTTGTTTAATGATGAAAGAGAATCTGAAGATAAACTGGGCTTCATCATCTTGAAGACAATGTTTACATTTTTAATCTCTGCAGGGGCCAGCCCCACAAGAGTCGTGGGAAGTGTTGAAGGAGAGATGGATAGGCGACAAACGAAGATCATATACTGGA
>NW_006955394.1:0-857 GCF_000164805.1 Carlito syrichta
ATTTCCAAAATCCAGCTTCCCTTGAAATTGCAAATTCGATACAGCTTTCTCGACCCTTGGTGATCAATGCAGTTAACCTAACAGGAGGTGTCTGCAACTTCTCCAGAGTGTCTGCACCAGCTGTCAGTTCAGCATGGCTATTCCCAACTACCTCTGGCACCTCTTTCCAGCCACTCCTGGGTGGTGCCTACCATTGCCAACATTCCACCACAACTATGCTGTCTGGGGTTGCTGCCCAGAGTCAGATCTCCACTTCAGTTGCCTCTTATTCGGGTAGCTCTCAGTGGGATATCACAAGAAGAATCACAAATACTTTATCTACACTCAGTGACTTCACTGTGGCTGTCACTGACCAGGCCACAGCGGGTCCTTCCATATCTGTGGCAGCCTGGGATGATACAACTCCGTATGTCAATGTCACGGTCCCTCTGTATCCACCCATGTCTGCAAGCCTTGTTCAAGGGACAGCATCCCAAATTCCACATCAGAGACATAGCCTGTCACTCCCCTATCAGGAAGGAGGCCAGATTCCTTACTACTGTCAAGGCACACTAGCTCCTCTAGTGTCTGGAGTATTTGTCCCCTATCCACAATACTATGGCTCTGTGTCATACCCAGGATATAGCACCTCTGCTGCTCAATCACAAGTGGTGATGGTGCTAAAGGAGATTCAATCCATAAATATCCTAACATCAGCCTCCAACTCTGGAAACTACTACTCCGAGCCTCCTCCGCCCAGCACAGAAACACATTTTGAAGGTGAGTTCGAACAGTCAGAAGGGAGGAGAATAAGCTCAGCACACTGAAGGAGGGTAAAGCTGAATCTGACAAGTGGTGAGTTCAGAGATCGGTAAAAG
>NW_006955394.1:877-2099 GCF_000164805.1 Carlito syrichta
GGTTTTTCTTGAGATCCAACTCTCAGGCAGTTATACTGACCTAGGATTAGACTCCAGTCTTGATTTTGGTAAATAAGAACGCATCAGACTAACTAGCCTGAGTTACCTGTGAATTCTAAAGATGACGATGGTAACAACTGCTACTATTGTCTAACAAACCAAACAAATGCCAATATGGAAAACTCGATTTCTCCCAGTTTCTGGTCTTTGCTCAGAGCAGATTCCTGGCAAGGGAGTCAGCTTTTGAAAATTGATAATGATACTCACATTAAACTTGAACAGGTCAATCTGACCTTCCTGAACTTTAGTTTTCTTACATAATAAAAGTAAAATGTTAAAACAATTTATCTCAAAACTTCCTAGTCTAGGTCTTCAATGCTTGGAAACAGTTACAAGTGAGTACCAGTGCAGGCTCAGGGGGAAGGATAAGGCAGGGAGAAGGTTGATTCTATCTAGGAACAATGTATCAACAAGACCAAATGGGTCTTGTATCCCATTTACCCTCAGCACACTGAAGGAGGGTAAAGCTGAATCTGACAAGTGGTGAGTCCACAGATCGGTAAAATTGGAGTTCCGGATTTCAACCGCTACTCGTGCTCTGTGTTCTCTCTTTTTAGACTCAGTATGGGAATACCTGAATATGTCAGAAAGGGGGATATTATAATGGCCATCTATGCCACACGTAAGAGAACCACAGAGGTACACCAGACAATAACATACGTTTTGCTGCCCTAGCTGATTCGATACCCTGTCCCACCGCACTCTCATTAACATCCTTCCCTAAGGTTTTGCATTTTGGAAAGCACTTCAGGAGTCTTCTTGTGATAGTGACACTTTCATATTTCTTACTTGACACCAGGATTTAAGACCAATTATTCTGAAATACACTCCAATTATTCTGAAATACACTCCAAGCAAGCAGGATTAGAGGCTGTCCTTACATAATGATTTCAGGAGAAAGAACTCAACACTCTGTCCTAGTTCACAATCCAAAGCCATCTTATTCGCTCAGGAGAGTGGAAAGAATTGAAAAAAACACTTTAAGAAAATGCTAGGCTTTACAAAACACTTCATCTTTCAATATTATTTTCACTTTGAGTTTGACTTAGAACAACACTGTGAAATACAAAGAAAATTAGCAAACACCATTAAATAACCAGTGAAAGCTACAACAGCCACTGCCTCTCTCCTAATAAAGAGTCTTGAGGTGGTCCTTAAAAAG
>NW_006955394.1:2899-6592 GCF_000164805.1 Carlito syrichta
CATCACTCTTCGATTCCTTCAAAGATCATGACCAGCCCAAAGGTTCCCCAGGAATCAAAGCCCAAAATACCAGAGCCATCAAACTGAATCAAACGCAGGAAAACACAAGTGCCATAAAGGGTCCCTCTAATGAAGGCAGGAAGAACAAACGCAAGATTTCCGAACCCATCCAAGGAGTTCCAGAGGCCAAAATCCAGCCAAAGAACCACGAGAGCCATTTAGAGGAAGTAGTGCTTGTTTGTAATGTTACAGCCGGTGACGGGCCTCCTGTGGATGTGGCCAAGTATTCTGGCATCATACCACAGAAAGCTGCATCCAGTACCATTAGTAAAATGAAGGAGCATGGACACAAAAAGACCCAAAGAACCGGAAAAGCAACACCAAGGAAGCCAGAGAGAGTAAACAGTTGGGGAACACCAGCAAGGCAAAAGAGCTAAACCATCCCAAGATGAAGCGGAAAAATCATCTATCTGTGTTTAGCCCAGAGGACTTTAAAAAGCCTCGAACTGGTCTAGGCATGCATTTGCTGGAGTCCGTGCAGGTTTTCCATCCACGGGGAGAGACGATTGACAAGCAAACTGGAGTCTCTTCCTCCTGGACCTGGGGAAACTCAAGCTACGGCAGAGAGGCCAAGACATCCCTTGCTATCAAGACACAACTGGATACCTCACAGAAGGGTAAAGGTACTGAGCAAATGCAAAGCAAAGTCCCCAAACCAAACATCAATGCTGAAGATCAGTGACCCTCTCAATCCCAGGACAACTTTCACCACCTGGGAAAGTCAAGTTGGTACCTCTGCCCTTTCCACCTCTGGACAAAGCTCAAGCTACCCCTGATCCTCGACGGCCGCCTTCTCTGGCCGCATGTAGGCCTGCTGTGCCTTACTCTGCCATGCCTGTTATTACTAACTTGGCTCAGCCGACTGCAGACAGTCCATCCCAACGAGCTCCTACCCATACATCTTCAACGGGTCCTGCCGGACCAACTCAGCCCATTTCAAGCAATGAAACCCGATTCAGCTCGACAGCTTCAGTTCACCCTCCTATCCCTCAGTCCTCTACACTAAATTCCGGCCCATACAAAATACCACCTCGCACTTCTCTATACAAGAAGCCTATTTTTCCTGCTGAGACCAAGTTCCAGCCACCACTCAGGCCTCAAAACCATTATCTACTTGAAGACTTCAGCTGCCAACCAAGGCCTTGGAGGAAACCGTCTGTTCCTGAACCAGTCATGTCAGCAGCCATCACAGAAGAGCAGAGGTCAGAACGTGAGACCAAGAAGAGGCAGGCTCAACAAGAACGTCAAAAGGCCACCGCATATACCTCTTGGGGGAAAGTGCAGTTTTTTGTTCAGAGGGAAAATGATATGGAAATTTCTCAATACTATGGCTACAGAGTCTAGATGTTGGGAAGATTGCTGGTATCCTCTCTGGTACCACCTAGTTTTCTACACATACATAGATACAATTTCTCAATTTAAGTATATTTTAAAACTTAATGAAACTATAATAGAATGTAAAAGAACTGTTCAATGTTCGACTAATAAAATTTTCTTGAGTTTGATATTCTGTTATCTGTGTTTTTTCTTTGATAAATGTGGTGATCAAAGGTGCTTGCTCGTGCCTGTAATTCCAGAACTTTTGGAGACACAGGTGACAGGACTGCTTGAGTATAGGGGTTGAAGACCAGCCTGGTAAACTAGGTGAGATCTCGTCTCTACAGTAAATTTAAGAAATGAGTTAGGCATAATGGCATGCACCTGTAGCTCCAGCTACTTGAAGGCTGAGGCAGAAATATTACCTATACCCAGCAGGTTGAGGCTGTGGTGACTGTGAGTGTGCCACTGCATTACAGTCTTCTGAAAAAGTGACACTCCAACTCAAAAATAAATACAAAATACAGTAAATAAGAAAAACGAAAGAAAGAGAGAAAGAGAGAGAGAGAGAGAAGGAAGGAAGAGAAGAAAGAAAGGAAGGAAGGAAGGAAGGAAAAGTTGAAAGTTGATTTGGAAAATAGGCAAAAGGGGATATGAATTGAGGAAAAAGCAGAAAGATATAAATGGGTCCAGGGCTAGAGTGATCAAAAGGATGGAGATGTTATGGGTTTATGAAAGGAATCAGAAACGGAGATAATGGGAGAACTTTGACACAGAGTCTGAGGTTAGCACGGAAAGCAATCCATTTGGACAAAGTTGGAGATGGCAGAACCTGTGTCTGGGTTGACCGTAAGAAATGTAAAACATCTCATGGAGGATGACCTCACATCATGGCCTACCAGGTACACATTATAGAAAATAAGGTTTAGGACACATCTACAATAGGTTTGGGCTACATTAACCATATATAACAGCCAAAAAGAGGAATACCAAACATAGAGAAATGTACGACGGGAGTAGTAAGTGTCCCCAGTATTTCTCGGGAAGCCGATAACCTGGCGGCTCAATAGTTAAACCACCACTGTTTGAAGCCTACAAAGAACTGGGGCTGGGATATCAACCACCATTTATTTACTCAACCATGATGACAAGACCAGCAAGAAGTACTATTTAAAGTCACATTTACAACACACAAAGCCAGTATCACCGTGACACTGTACTGGTGAGGCTCACTAACGTGCTGGGGTCACACCACATGCAAAGGGGCAAGACCCCAAAGTGGAGCCTCAGAAGAACACCAAAGTCCTTTGTGTTTCTAAGTGCCTGTAGTGTAGTGACCCACCTGGCTTTCAGAGCACGGCGTTTGGAGGTTACCGGCCCATAAGATCGAACTTCTGGAAGGGCCTAAATGTTAGGTTGAGGGGCACCCCCCACTATGTCTCCCACCATGAAACCAGCTGGTGGAACCTTCTTGCCATCAACTGAAGCGCAGGAGAAAACTCGGTCAGGAGTGTACCTTTCCATGGGATGAGAGAGGTGATCGTATGTGCACACTGTGTCACCCCCAAAGCCGCAGGATGCCGGAGTCTAAGAGCCCTTAGGTAAACGTGGGTGTCATCGAGTCATAGTGAAAGGCAGAGAGGGTTGGGTGCGGTGGGGGGAGGGCAGGAAAAGAATCAAGGGGGTGAAAAAGAGGATGAAGCAGTGCATCACCAACCGGGAAGATCAGTGATTACTTTTAAAAAAAATTTTGAGATTCAATTTGCATAACAAAATGATACAATTCTGTGGCATTTGGTACATTCATGAGTTGGTACAACTATCGGATCGATTTCATTTTTCATCCCCAAAAGAAAAACCTGTACCTATCAGCACTCAGTCATTCCCTCTTCCATCCTCCCACTGGCCCCAAGGACCCACCAGTTCCTGGGGATGTGCCTTTTCTGTCAATTCAAATAAATGGAATCAAATATGACATTCGGTATCTGGTTTTCTCCCTGAGCAGAACAGCTTAAAGGTGTACCTATGCTCCAGTGCGTGTCACTATTTCATTCCCTTTCACTACTGTATAGTATTCTGTAATATTGCTATGACCCACTTGCTTATCCATTCATCAGCTGCTGGACATTTAGGTTGTTTCCCCTACTAAGTTACATTGACTGAGATTTTATTCTCTGCCAGTTATCACCTGGCTCAATTCATCCCATTTTCGATAAGAAGTAGAGTATATTAAGAATTTGCCAAAGATTTAGAGCTAGGCAGTAGGAGAGCTAGGATTTGAACTCAGGCATTTAGACCTCAGAAATAACAGATCAC
>NW_006955395.1:0-746 GCF_000164805.1 Carlito syrichta
AATTGAGAACAAAAAGAATTAATAAGCATGAGAAATCAGTGGGATAACTTTCAAACTGAGTACGAAAGTCTACAGATTCTAAATACTACTATGAAAAAATTTATGCTGTATAATGACTGTAGTTCTATCATTTCTTTTAGAAGTATACCTTTGAATCCTCAGCCAAAATAAGTAATGTTAGTGCCATGAAAATTGAATTGATAAGGAAACAATTTTATAACTCTAGGGCATGGCTAAAATCTAACATGGCAAGCACTAGAAAACATAGCATTCTGATTAAGGAATGTCTGGATTGGCTCTCCTGGTCAGTTAAATTATCCCAAGAGCCATCTAATTACTAGGAAATGCTCACATGAGATGAGAATCCCATTTATTCCCATGCTTGCAGTTTTGCTTCTGCAGGGGAATGTTAGGAGGGGACTGCTAGATGCCACGCTCTACATTACTCACAGACTATGCCTTCAATAACATATATCTTGGAAGCCACAAGTGATTTGAGTCATAGAAAGAGGGAACTTTAAAAAAAAATGTAGCTTAAACATAATTTACCTCATCTGCCAAGGACATTATAATTTCTTAATTATTACATGAGCCACATTTTACATAGTGATTAAATTCAGACTAACTAAAGGGTTGGATGTTTCAGGGATGTTTGTTGAAGCGATCATTTTCTTAAGTGAAGAGGGTTAATAGGGAAAATCTTCATAGCCATTGTCATAGGGAAAATACAGTTGGGAGTTTATCTA
>NW_006955396.1:0-715 GCF_000164805.1 Carlito syrichta
CGTTTTTATATCTACATGGATGTGCTATGTTGTTTGGGTTAACCTCAAATTTCTGGGCTCAAGCAATTCTCTCCCCTCTCTCTCCCCCACCACTAACCTGGAAAAAAACCCCCCAAAGTACACAAAACCCAAAAGGGGTCTTGGCCCCTCATCTTCTCGGTTTTAATCGTCCTCTAAATAAAGTCATAGCCCCTGCTCCAACACCTTGTCTTGACTTTGGCTGTTCCACCAGACAGAACCAGGGTTGGACCTGGTGACAAACTGCCAATGACACTTGAAAGGACAGACTAAGAGTGGGAAACCATTTTTCATCTTGTTCTAAAACCCTGACACAATCATTAGAAAGTAGATGCTATGCTTATAGAGAAATGCACACTTTAGGTATAATTAACTTTACCAACTTTGTCTTTTTAGAAACAGACTTCTGGGTATCTGAGGTATCTCATAGCGGCAATCAAGCTTGCGAGAGTAAAGGGAATTTACAAGGTCTAAGATATCATGCATTGGGAAAGGATTGTAAAAGTCATGAAACTTGTAATTACAAAAGTTATGACCGCTCAGAGGGAGAGGAGGTGGATTTGATCTTCTAGTAAATTGGGCGCTATCTACAGGGAAGTCAAGGATTCCCCGAAGCTACTCACTGGGAATGCCTACGAGATAAGGGGAGGTGCACCCTCCACTAGATCTAAGGAATGTCGTTTGGGAATTTGCAGGA
>NW_006955397.1:0-765 GCF_000164805.1 Carlito syrichta
AGTTTATTTTCCTGGCTGGCCAGCTGGCTAGCTGGTTAGCTCACCAAGTTAAGTCAGCTGGCTAGCCACCTGTCTAGGTAGGTAGCTAGCTAATTAAGTCAGCTGGCTAGCTGACATACTAGGTAGTTAAGTCAGCAAGTTAAGTGTCCTGGTTAGTCATCTGACTCACTAGGTGGCTAACTAGTTAAGCTAGCAGGCTAGTAGGATTGCTATCTAGTTAAATCAGCTAGTTAAGACAGCTGGTTATCCAGCTGGCTAGCTAGGTGACTGGCAAGTTAAGACGACTGGTTAGCCAGATGTCCAGCCTGCTGGCTAGATTGCTGGCTGCCTAGCCAGCTAGCCAGCCAGGTAGCTAGCTAGTTAAGACAGCTGGCTAGCCATTTAGCAACAAGATAGCTAGCTAGTTAAGTCAGATGGTTAGTCAGCTAGCCAGCCTACTAGTTAGTCAACTAGTTAAGTTAACTAGCTATCCAGCTTGCTAGTTAAGTGAGCTAGTAAGTCAGCTAAGTATTCAGGTACCTAGTTAAGTCAGCTAGCTAGTCAGGTTGCTAGTCATCTAGCTGGTTAAGTCAGCTAGCTATTCAACTAGCTTGTCAGGTAGATAGCTAAGTCAGCTAGCCATCTAACTAGCCAGTTAGCTAGCTAGTTAAATCGGCTAACTATACAGCTAGATAGCTTGTTTGCTAGATAGTAATGTTAGCTAGATAGCCAGCTAGCTAGTCAGCTAGCTAGTTAAATCGAGCTAGCAAATCAGTTAGTTAGCTT
>NW_006955398.1:0-834 GCF_000164805.1 Carlito syrichta
TGTACCTGGAGAGCACCTGCCCCTGGGTAACAGCATCTGGACTTGGGTCAAGGCTGTCAAACTCAGGGACACCAGGGCACCTGAGGAAGTGCACCAGATACATGGTGGATAGCCAATCCACCCGAGGGAGGACATGGCAAATGAGAAAGAGCCCCCCATCTGCGATAGAGCCCTGCAACTGAGACACACCCAAAACCTGACGACCAGCCTAGGCATCTGAGGGAGACCCCTACATTTCACAAAGAACTTCTGTACATGTGAAAAAGCTTCTGTTCCTGAGGAAGAACTCAGGAACATGAGGGAGAGCTTCTACATCTGTTGAAGCACCTGAAGGAGACTTCCTGCACCTGAGGAGAACGTGCCACATCTGAGAAAGAGCCACTGCACCAGAGGAAGAGTCCCTGCACCTAATGAAGGACACCTGACCTGAGGAAAAGCCCAATACCTGAAAATGAACTTCTGCAGCTGAGGAAGAGCCTGAAACCAGAGAGAAAGTCCCTGCTCCTGAGTGAAATCCCAGAAACTAGTGAAGAGCCCCTGTACTTGAGGAAGAGTCCTGAACTTAAGTAAAAGGTTGAACCTGAGGGACAGCCCTGCACCTGCAGGACTGCCCCCACACCTGAGAGAGACTCCAGCACCTGATGAAGAGATCCTGCAGCCAGAGAAGAGCCCTGCACCTGAAAAAGTACCCCTGCACATGAAGGAGACCAACCACGTGAGGGAGCCACCCTGAATCTGAGGCAGAGCACTCACTTTATGAAGAGTGCCTACACCTGAGGCAGAGCCTCTGAAGTTGAGGAAGATCCCAGTACCTGAAGAAGAGCACCTGCCCCT
>NW_006955399.1:0-725 GCF_000164805.1 Carlito syrichta
CTTTCCCAACTTTAACTACTTCTCCCTCCCCTCCATCCCCAAAACCCCCCCTCAAAATGAAAACATCAAACTCATCTCTCTAAAAGTCAATAATTCTCTGGCTAGGTGCAGTGGCATACCCAGTAATCTCAGCACTTTGGGAGGCTAAGGCTGGTGGACTGTTTGAGCCCAGGAGTTCAAGACCAGCCTGGGCAATACAGCATGATCTTGTCTCTACAAAAAAAAAAAAAGTTAGCTAGGTGTGGTGGCTGAGGTGAAAGACTCATCAGCCCAGGAGGTCAAGTCTGCAGTGGGCCATGACCATGACCATGCCACCACACTCCCAGACTGGGCAACAGAGTGAGACCCTGACTCAAAAAAAAAAAAAACCCAGTGATTCTCAATCACAGGGTATTTGAAAAAGCGGGAGGACATCTTGGTTGACACAGTGATGTGGTTAGAGTAACATGAACATATAGTGACCAGGGAAGTAAAACATCCTAGAGTAGACAGGAAAGTTCTACACAATGAATCATTCTATCAAAATGCACACAGCAGCCATCTTGAGAAAACTGGGACCACAACAACATTTAGGGCAAACAAAAGTGGCTAAGAAAAGCAAACTGAAGAGGAGAGGACATACAAAAAAACCATAGTTAACATCACACTTAATGGTGAGAAATTAGAAGCTTTCCCACTAAGATCAGGACCAAAAGCAAGCAAGTCCCCATCACCATTCCTTTTCA
>NW_006955400.1:0-792 GCF_000164805.1 Carlito syrichta
CCTTTATATTCTGATTTGCAAGGAGATCATCTGAGTTCGTAGACTTCTCGCATTTGTCTATTTCTCTTTTCTCTTACACTGTCCCTCTTTTTTTTTTAAGGCACTATTTATTGAGGACAGAATATCTCCCACCCAGAAATGGGGAGTGGGAGAGGACCCGAAGGACTTACCAAACACTCCTTTTATTCAGGAGCATTGGGGCGTTTATTTCTTTTTTTTTCTTGTTTATTCATTTATTCATATATTTATTCCTTTTTACTTTTTACTCTTCTTTCAGGGGGCTTGTTTCTTTGGTACTTGCGTGTGATAATGGTCAGTTTGTCCAACATGTCACTGGTGGATGTGGATTTTCCCAGCAGGGCAAAAAATGTGGACTCCCCTTGAAACTACACATGGGGTACATTGAAGTGTTCTGCTGCCTCCGCAGACTGGTAATGGAGTCCTACAGCCCAGCTCCCAAGCCACCAGGCCTCCGTCTTGTGCCACAGTGCCCAGCATGCTCCAGGATGCACACCACATCCTGCTCCTCCCCTCAACTTCCGGTGCAGGGAGGCAACTCAACCTCAAAAATGCTACAAGCAAAAACGTGCTTTTTTTTTCTTGCCTTCTCCAGCCCCATTGGATCATATCTGCTGTCACTCAAGATCAAAAGGGTTATTGCCTGTCGCCTTATCCAATCAGCAGATGCTAGTTCAGAAACTGCCCAATCAGAAAGTAGGTCAAAGTGAAGCGGCGGCTTCCGTGTTCTGACCGGGCTTTCTTGATTTCTGGGCCTGCGGAAGTTCTGGATTA
>NW_006955401.1:0-805 GCF_000164805.1 Carlito syrichta
ATATTTTGAGAATCTATTTCTACCTAAAAATACGTACCAAGGAATGTTACTAATGTTTGTTGAAAATCTACTGTACTGTAGTTTATATACATATACATACCTTCTTTTATATATATACACACACATTTATATAATTATACATAATACTGAGAATAACAATTGATTATTTGTCATTATTCTAAATTGAAAATTAGAAAAATGAGACTCAAAGGTGAAATAACTTTGCCCAATACCTAGATATGAACACAGATCTAATTGACTCCAGGGTCCCAGCTCTTGATACTGTCATATCGAGAATGATTCTGCTATTCTATTGTAAGAACATTTCTAAGAGGAAATACCAAAGGTTATTTGGAGCTTTGTGCAGAGCATTTTCAGAAAAGGCAGTAAAAGCTCTTATCCCTCAGAAATCTGGAGGAGATGGTGATGCTATCTGTGTAGCTTCCTCAGAACCTACTTCAGCATAGCTTTTTCTTTCACTGTCTTTCATCCTTCTGGATAAATGTGTGTCTTGATGTTTTGAGAAAGTTCCATGTTAGAAATTAACTTCATTAGTGATACAGAAACATTTGTCTTTCCTGGTGGGAAACTAAATGAGAAAAAAATTGATCAATAACCAGAAAAAAAGTTAAAAATTACCACAACTTGGGTCGGGCTCGGTGGCTCAGCCTGTAATCGCGGGCCTTTGGGAGGCTGAGGTGATGGATTGACTGAACCCGCGGGTTCAAGACCCGCCTGGGCAGGCGAAACCTCATCTCTACATAAATAAAAAAATTAGCCTGCGTGTAGCCCGCGCCTGTAGTTC
>NW_006955402.1:0-3562 GCF_000164805.1 Carlito syrichta
GAGGAACCGTGGTACCCACAGACGTGGGTGGGTGGCGTCCTGCGACTGACCTCCCCGGGCCCTCTGAGCGTGCCCTTCCATGGCTCCAGCTCGTGTTTCCCTGCTCCACCCGGCCCTCCACACCCTCCCCTCCCTTCAGTGCCCTTGCCCCGTCCCCTCATCTGTAAGATCCTAGGATTTACGGGGACACTTAATCCATATGGGGCTGATTCAGTCCCATCTAAATCATCTCCACAAGCTTCCTAAGAGCCCTCTGATGTGCCAGCCGCCATTCCTCTCCCCCGGGCGAGGCGGGCCGGGGGCTGCCAGTAAACAACCGTCCACTGCCATCCATCCATCCTGGCCGCAACCGTCAGTCCCGTCACCGCCATTCTTCTCCCCAGCCCCCCCACTCCTGTCCCTCCCTCCATCCGTCTGTCCCTCCACATGCCCCCTCAGCCCCCTCTACCAGAAACTCCACTTCTCCGCTTTGTCATGGGTATGCTCTTGAGGGGTCATCTCAGCCATCCCCCCTCCTTCAGACCAGAGATTTGCCTTACCCTTGTCTCCGCAAGGCGGGGCTCTCCCAGGTCATCGCCTTCCAAGAAGAGAAGTCTTCAAGTCAGGGCTTTTACTCACAGCCCTGGCAACCTAGGGAAGTTCCTCCTTCTGTCTCGCTTGTGTTTGAGATTCCCATATGACCGTTTGTCTGATCAGGAGTGAGGGAAGGGTTGTGGGATTCTGTTCAGGCATGAGTGTCTCTGGGTTGACATGGCATGGGGAGGTCAAGACCATGAAATGGAACTTTCCCTGCCTCCCCACTGGAGTCCAACCCAGTGCCAAGCACACAGTGGGAGTTCCGTGCTGACTGCTTGCTGGCCATGATCCGATTTGTCAGCTCTGGTGGGTCCAGTGGGCCCCGCACACATCCTAGGAGGTTCTGGTGAAATGACAGTGGGCTCAGGAAGGCCAACCCATGACACTGCCAGCCTGTAGGCTTGCAGGACGCACAAAGGAAGTGTCTCTCACACTGTCATCCCACCTATATTTCTTTTTTTCTTTTTTTTTTGGAGTCAGAGTCTCACTGTGTCATCCAGGCAGGAGTGCAGTGGCATGCTCATGGTCATTCCAGTGTCGACCTGCTGGGTTTCCAAGTAGCCAGAACTACAGGCACGTGCTACCATGCCTGGCTAATTTTTTGATTTATTACAGAGACAGGGTCTCACCATGTTGCCCAGGCTCATCACCAACACGCTAGCTTAGGCAAGCAGTCTCTCCTCAGCCTCCCAAAGTGCTGGAATTATAGGCTTGAGTCGCCCCACCCACACATCTTAGCCCAGCCCGGGGACAGAGTTTGCCCTAATGACTCCATCTTGGTAATTGTAGGGCTGAGAGGGAGCAGGAAAAACTGCAGATGCTGGAGGGACCTTCCGTGGCCTCGAAGCAGGACCTACACACTGAGGGAAACCCTTTTATTTTCACACAGTGGGAGGGAGGGACTGCGGAGGATATGGCTGCCTGGCTGAATCTCCTGTGTCACAGTCCCTCTCCTCCCAGGCTCCCCACCTTGGCCCACGGTGGTGGTTCTGAGGGAGGGCTGGAGTTCTGCCACCCCTACTTCTCAGGGGAGAAGACAGGACCAGTGCTTCCTTCTGCCTCAGTTTCTCCACAGCACCAGGGGGAGTTGGGAACAGGCCCAGCTAGTGCAGACTCTAATAAACCTGCATGGGTTAAGTTGGGCATGGGGGAGAGGCGGAGTCAGAGAGAGAGGGGGGGACAGTACTCAGGACAGGACAAACATCCTTACCTGGAATCCACCACAATGGCGAGTAGGAGGGGCAGAGGAGAGGGAGGGGAAAATAGAAGCCTTCACAGACCCTGCACCATCTGGCTCAGCACTGGCCAGGCTGTTCCTGATCCCCGAGACCTGAGACACCTCATGGAGCATCTATCCTGCCCCCAGACTGCACAAGACCAGGCTGAGAATCCCGGTGCAGGGGTTCTCCCTCTGCTCACACAATTTCCCAGCACCTCTTCCCTTGTTGCTGGTCCCTCCAGGGAGCCACTGTGAGTACACAGGACAGGTGGGGCTGTGCCAGTTGCTGTCCAGCTGTGAGGGTCCCTGACCTTGCCACCGCCCCCGCACACCCCTGCAGGGAGAGGAGACTCTAATTGTAGTCAGAAAGATGGGAAGGGTGGATGGAGGGGAGAGGGGCAAGGCCGTGGGTAAGCCCACCACTTGCCCTGTTGTATGAACACATGTGAGGGACGGGAGGGGCCTGCAGGTGGCTAGGCCCAGCTAAGAATGATGGAGTGTTGCTTAGTTCCTGAGCTACAGACATATGGGGCATATAAGACCAGGCAAAATGAGAAAATATGACCTAAAGAGAGAAGACGTGGGGGGATAAGAAAAAGCCAAGCTGGGGAGGCCCAGTGCCACCTCCCCCACCTCTGTCATGAGCTGCCTCATCTGTACTGAGTTGTGGTTATCCCACAGGGAAGGGAGGCCTGAGAACTGGTCCCCAGATCTTCAGAGGAAGTGCTGATTCCCAGCCATGTTCACCTGACTTGCCACAGAGCAGGGGGTTGTGCACAGCCATTCTAGCTCTTCAGGCTGACTCCACGGGGAGGCCGCCACCCTGCTCCTTCTGTCCTTGTGCCCACCCAGCCCTTCCTGCCATCTTGTCCCATGCAGAACCCACAGGTCTGTCCTCCCACTGGCCTGTCTCCTGTGGCTCTCCCCAGCCTTAGGGCTGCCCCCCGTGGCTCCAGCTTCTCTCCTCTCCTCTGAAGCTCCCCTTCCTGCAAGAGGCACCCCTGCAGCTTCTTCTCACACAGCACCTCCCCCACCAAAAGCCTACTTACCCCAAACCTGTAGCAGGGGGAAAGGTCTTGAGGATCCAGTTGTGGGAGGGTGCCTTGGTCCCATGGAGTTGGAGGATCTTTTGTCTGTCCTCTGTTGCTCAACATCCACATGTCCCAGGTAGGCTGTGACCTCCACACAGCAGGTGACAAGCCAGTGTCTATGTGGTCACCAGCATAACCCCGGAGTAGCCAGGCTTTTTCTATGGGTGACAGCCTTCTCCTGACTTCACGGGGCAGGCGTGTCTTGAGGGTGCCGAGAGGCCTTCAGGGATCGATGAGTAGAGACTGATGCACTGTCCCCAGGAAAAGCATGTCATGCTACAGTAAGCAGTGACTGAGGCTGGACAGCAGGAAGAACTGAAGGGAGGATCTCCAGGGTTTCAGTGAAGACCTTGAGGAGGAATGACCTTTGCTTTTCAAGCTCTGAGGGAGCAGAGAGGGTTGTGAGTCTGAAAGGTTTACCTCCACCCTTGCAGTACTGACCAAAAAAGGGACAGCCAGTTTCTTTCTCAAGAGCCTTGACTCATCCACTTTCGGTCCAATTCTGTCCACAATTTCTTTCTTTTTTTTTTTTTTTTTTTTTGAGTTGGAGTCTCACTCTGTCGCCCAGACTGGAGAGCAGTGGCACGCTTCCGGCCACCACAGCCTTGACCTGCTGGGCTCCAGCGATCCTTCTGCCTCAGCCTTCCGAGTAGCTGGAATTACAAGTGCGTGCTAC
>NW_006955403.1:0-762 GCF_000164805.1 Carlito syrichta
GCTGGCTAGATAGGTAGTTAGCTAGTTAAGTCAGTTAGATAAGTCAGCAGGGTATCCAGCTGAGTAGCTGGTTAAGTCAGATAGTTAAGTCAGCTGGCAACCAGCAGGCGAGGTAGTTAAGTCAACACATTAAGTCAGTTGGCTATCCAGCTGGTCAGCTAGTTAAAAAGCTAATTAAGTTAGATGGCTAGCCATCTGGCCAGCTGGTTATTTCAGCTAGTTAAGTCAGCTGACTGACTAGGAAACTAGCTACATAAGTCAGCTAGTTATATCAGCTAGGTAGCTAGTTAAATCAGCTAGTTATGGCAACTGGCTACCTAGATAGCTAGAAGGTTAAGAAAGCTAGTTAATCCAGGTGCCTAGCTAGGTAGCTAACTGGTTAAATAAGCTTGTTAAGTCAGCTTGCTAACTAGTTAAGTCAATGAGTTAAGTCAGCTGGCTATCCAGTTGCCTAGCTGGGAAGCTAGCTAGTTAAGTCAGCTGGCTAGCTAGTTTCCTAGCTAGTTAAGTAACCTAGTTAAGTCAGCTCTAGCCAGCTGGTTAGGTAGGTAGCTGGGTAGTTAAGTCAACTTGCAAGCAAGTGGGCTACATAGGTAGCTAGCTAGTTAAGACAGCTGGCTATCGAGTTGGCTAGTCAGGTAGCTAGGTAGTTAGGTCAGCATGCTAGCCAGATGGCTAGCTAGTTAAATCACCTAGTTAAGTCAGCTGCCTAGACACCTAGCTAGCTAGGTCACTAGATATTTAAAGTCAGAAGTCTAGCTC
>NW_006955404.1:0-792 GCF_000164805.1 Carlito syrichta
CTGGGCACTCCAAGTCCGTTTGGTTCCTCAGAACAACTAAGACCAGATTCCAAGACAAAAAGAATTTTCTTGCCATATTTGGATGCAACTCTGGTCTTAAGGTGAACCCTGTAATCCTTCCCCTTTCGTGTCTCTTTTTATTTAGAGAAGGGAAAAGGGTTTTGCACTTGCCAAATATTTTCTACATACTTTTAATGGTAACCAGGAATCATGGAAACTTCTAGCAAACTTCTCTGCATCTGTCTTTTGATATACTGAATTTGGAAACCAAAATGACAGTAAAAATCACGGCATCTTACTGAGAATTAAAAGGAAATCCGGTTCTAGGAGTACTCATTTTCCGGAATCTACAGGGCCTCTTGATAAGGTTTAATCAGCAATCTGGGCTTCTGGGTCCCTAGATTCTCAGAGCTACTTGCTCCGTGGAAACGCTAAATCTGTCATTACAGATCCTCAGGATCTTTCTGACCCTCTTTTTAGTTGTAATCAAGGATTTGGCCCTAGAAATCCTTTTGTATCCTGGGACTTTCTATGCCATAATCATATTCTCCAGAAACAAAAATTATATTGGTGCAAAATTCCTCAATTCAGGTGACCTCAAAGAACAGAAAATTCTTGTGGGTCGCAGGTAGGAATCGGGGTTTGGGGTTTGGAATATTCCACATTTTGGTGAGGTTTGTCAAGGAGAACCAGGAATCTTGGATTCCAGTTCCCAAAGTTCATTATTGACGTCTTTTTCTTGATATCCAAAAACTGGAATTCTCGGTCACCAGGAAGTGTCTCGGCATCCTG
>NW_006955405.1:0-784 GCF_000164805.1 Carlito syrichta
TAATTTATTGTGTCAGCATACTGGGATTTATTTATCTAATCACCTGTTAATGCATATTGTTGTATTCTGCTTTGACTATTCCAAAAAAAAACTGCTATGAATGTGTACAAATCTTTGTATAGATAGGCACTATCATTTCTCTGGAGTAAATGAGCACCCAGGAGATTAAAAAATTATTTAATTTTGGAGTTTATAAACAAATATCTAGTGCAATGACTAGGTGGTTTGGTAGCTATATGTTTAATGTTTTACAAATTGCCAAACAGTTTTTCAAAGTGATTTCCTACTTTTGCCAGCACTGTTGTAGGAGAGTTCCTGCTCTATCTTTTCCAACATTAAAAAGGTGAGTCATTCAATTTTAACATTTCTAACAGTATGCAGTGTGTTATCTCATTGTGGTTTTAATTTACATGTTCCTAATGACTGGTGACATTGAGAACCTTTCTGTGTTTATTTGCCATTCATATATCCTTTGGGGAGAATAGATTATTAACACAAATGAGCGTGTCTTTTAGATAGATGTGTTTTGAAACAGAACTATGGTGTGAAGGGTAGTACTTGGGGGAATGTCTAGGAAAATATTTAACCTCTTTGTGGCAGAGGAAAACAATCTGTTTGTAGCACAGTTAGGAGCCATCTGCCCCCACCACTTTGGAAGCAGTTGACATGATGTGGACATGAGAGAAACTACTTGTGATACAAATGTTCCTATCTTGATTACGTGTTGTAAATGGGCATATACAACTGTAAACTTATCATATTGCATACTTGAGATCTGAACATT